>NW_026623505.1:877838-916986 GCF_030028575.1 Malurus melanocephalus
TTTTCCCTTGTCTCAGAAGGACAAGTCCAACTGACCCACCAGAAGGATTCACTGCTTGAACACAACACCAGCCAAGTATTGGATATGTAAAGACTTTAAAAATCACAAGGTCTCGCTGGAATTATTAAAGTAATTAGAACACACTTTGTTTTCAGTCGCAGCATACTGTAAGGATGGATTTTAGCCTACAAAAGCTAAGYAGAAACTTTTAAAAGAGGAAGTTAACAAATACAATGAATAAATCGGTGCATTTTAGTGCACCAATACACTGTATCTCCCTGCAATGACATGCAGCAGGCTCCAGTGAGACAACACATTCAGAAATCTTCCCTGCACCATGATATTCTTGCTTAACCACCTCGAAAGGGAATAAAATAACCCTTAGATATGAAATTGTTCGGTTTTCGATTTAAAGCAATATCTGGAAAACATCAGGAGGTCATGTATTCCATTTGTAATATATAGAGTTTTACACCTTCCCAAAGGCACTGGAGAACATGCATAATTCACAAGGAAGATATATTCAATAAAATGTTCAAAACATTTTGCAAACAACACMCAGCAAATAAGACTTTATTTGCTCCTTTTGTGTTATGCTCTCTTTCCCCTTGAAAATACTCTTCTSTGTATAATTTTTGATCCAATACTTCTGTGGTGTTATTGTTGTTCTGCTACCTTCCCTAAGAAAATTACATTTTAAGAATATCAGAGGATGCTTACTTGCAGCTACAATCTCAGCAAGAAATATATGCAACGAATTCACTGCTGAGAGATTTATGCGATTCTAATCAGAAAATGTCATAATAAAATGTTTACAATGGAAAATGAAAAATCTTCAGSTTTTCGGGGCTGCAGGATAGGACATTTGCCACTTGGCATAGCTAAATTTTTATGAATGTTTATGAATTATTCTACTGGAAAATGAATGATGGGCTATAATAGTTTTTGTGTATATGTCACTATTCCCAAGCACATTATGATGGAACTATTCATGTGTAACAGTTAATACAGCAGAGCTGGAGCTTTTCCTGCCTTGCTAGATGYTGGAGTTTCCAAAGTCAGACATTTGCTAATGCCCATTGGTATGCATTTGATTCCAGACATTTTCCAAATTCAGGGAGACAGAGAGGACAGAAAATGGGAGTTTAAAATAAATACATTAGATATCTGCAAAACTAAAGAAAAAAATAGAAAAAAAGAAAAAAAAGGAGGAAGGCATTTTAAGATAGCTCCATACAGCTCATCCTTCATGCATTGCAACTCCTAAGAGCAGACACAACGCTATTGTACATTCCCCACRGCAGTCAGGGCTCCTTTGAAACACAGAGGGTGGCAAATCAAAAACCAAAMCAAAACAAAAAKACGAAGTGAAAAAGACAGTTCTGTGCTGYCACCTACTCCAGACCCTCCCAGAGCAGCAGGAATGGGGCAGGAGGGGCAGGGGCAGTCAGGGCCCAGAGAGGAGGGAGGGAGAGAGGACCACAGCATTTAAAAGCCAGCAGAGTTTCTACTTCAGAGWGTTCTTTGGCTGAGTTGTGGCTCACAAATTCCTCCAGAGCCATGCCCTTTCCCAGCCTCTCTGTTCTGCTGGATCATTAAGCCATGGATCAGTCTGCTGCTCCCCAAGATAAAGGCAAACCTTTTTTCTTCCCTTTTCTATTCTCTAATTCTAGAATTAGAGAAACTAACTACAGCATACAGCTTATACAAGRCTCCTTAGCACAAACTTTTAAAAGAGGAAGTTAAGAAAGATAATGAATAATCCCACTTATTTGTACAGCTAACTGCGTTGAGATCAAGCCAGAGATCAGAGCTCCCATTATGGACAGCAGTCCATTGAAGAGTTGCACAGACTGCAGAMTCCCTTCCTGCTGGTCCTTTGAAAAGGTGAGCTGCTGCCAGGAAGTTGTTCTGGTTTTATGTAATAGCTCATCAGAGCTTCTTTGGGCTGAACCAAACCCACTCTAACTTGTGCTATTCCACTGCTGTTATTTTCCTTCTTTATTTGCAGAGTTAGCAGCCAACAGTGTTTAYGGAATGCTGCAAGAACTGTCTGATGCTCACCCATTCACTTTTCTTGATCTTACTAAATATGGCAGCCTTGGGGATAAATTAGAAAACAAAATCAAGAACAGTATCATACCTGGTAGAGAGATCCTGAGACACAGCTGCTTGTGCCATGTTAAAACTTCAATCTTTAAAACTAAAAAACCAGACAGAACATTTTTGTTTCCCAAACACACGYAACAGATGAATTTGTCAGACCTTCAGCCTGTGACTTCTCACACTGTTTACTGTCCAGCAGCTTCAGTGATCACCACTTATTGCTTCTTCTTAATGTTTAAATACTCCCATAATGAACTTTAGCTCAATAAGATATGTCTGAAAAATTTAGGCCATGGCATGGTTGGAATTTCAGAGGAAAGTCTGTGTGTGTGTTTATTTGAAGAAATATTTATGCAAACAGGGTTCTCTAATTATACACAYGTGATAATGCTCTGAATCAACAGCACTGGTACACCTTTGACATTAGCTAGTTTTATACCCTTTAATATGACAGTAATTAAAATTAATTCATGCAGATTTTCCTTTAAATATACTCCATTAGCAAAGATCATTCGTCAAATCTACTTCCAGCATACAATGCCTAATGATATCCCTAAACATTAAAAGCCCTAATCTTGTAATTTATTGCTCAAAGCAGTTTACACATATTAGTCTAATAAACTGCAAGCAGTGAATTAACAGATGTCTGCTTGAACGTRGAATAATTCATGCATATTTAGTAACAATTTGATACAGGTAACTACAGTGGACCCACTGAAATGGGAGTTAACTCTGATGAAGACAAAAGTTGTTTTGAATATTCTCAGTCTCAATGGTTTTCATAGGATGTCCCATTYCCATTTATAGTTTATGACATGCATCTAATTAGAAAACTTAATAGGCTCCATAGCAGAATGGAAAAACTGCAGACATGGAGAACTGTAATATTTACAATCCAAATATTATTCAATTCATTTATTCAATAAAACCCAGCACTACCTAGAAGGCCCACTGCCACTTAACATTACTAAAAAAAAATAACTGAGGCCATAAACAAATCTTATATCAATTCAAATGTTAAAAATAAGAAATGCAAGTAAGATGTAAGTCAGGCTAATACACAAGATTACCAGGCCAATAGTTATGTTAAATAACTTGACTCAGTAGCCAGAAMCTACCAGTTTTGATTGATATCATTGATTTTCTAAAGGTTCCTATTGTGTAGGTCCAAAGGAGTTCTCGAGGATGACTACATAAGCAGCACTGACAATGAAAAAAATTAATTGCCTTCAACAGATATAAACCTTAAATACTGTAATGTAGAATTAGAAGTCTTTCACAAGCAACTTCTAATTCCTGTCCTCAAGACAAAGGCAGCATACACAAATACCCAACAGGAAAAAATGAATCGACAACAATCACAATGGAATAATTAGCAGCTCTTAAAATTTCAAGGTGACTGAAGAGGCACAGCAGACAATCTGGTTGCCATTATGCTCTTGCATCTTGTTATTAAAAAKGTCTCTGTTTATATCCTTTACATCCCCACAGCATCTTGTGGTTAGCTAAAATATGTAACTGCAGCGACTGAGTTGGTAATTAAAGAAAATGTCACATACAGYTCTGTTATCAAGAACTTCAGGATCAGATTTCTTGAATTGGGAAGTTGTGGCAACCAGCCAGGTCTCAGTAAATATGAATTAGCAATGGCTTTTAAGCACTGATTGGTCAATCAAGGTTAAAACTGATAGCCAAAACCATAAAAGCCCAAAGGGATTTTCTGGGGCATCACTGAACCTACAGGTTCCTGGARTATTTTCCTGCACAATACAAAAAGTTGAGAGGATTGGATCACTAACATTGCTGTTACTGAAGTCATCACTTACATGCAGTGWTCCTGTCCTTAACAATTGATATATGGTTAATAGTTGATAGTACATAAAAAATATCATGGATGCAACTCCTGCTTCTTCAATAAAAATGTTTTACATCAGTAAATGAGATTTTCTTCTCAGTTTTACCAATGGCAACTTGCAAACAAATTATATGAAGAAAGAACTAAGCCAACTTGATTTCCATCTCCTCTCACTGTGTGACTGTTTCCTAAGTGAATTGATTACTGTASTGCCCAGCACTTCTCATTTCTAACTTGTTCTGATAGTTCAATACAGGAAGCTATAGAAAGTTCATTAAACATGCTGCAGAGCAAGGAGCAGTATCTTCACGTTAATTGCACTTGCGAGACAGAATCATCTATAACCTCTTCCAATATATCAGCTTCACAAAAAAGAAGGGTTGTGGTCACAAACCTGTAAAGTTCCTTCTTCCCTGATCGGGATTTTAGGCTTGATAAACATTCTGGTCTGTTGTGTTTCTCATGTGCTTCATTTTGCAAGAACTGCCCTGCCAAATGTATGAAACACTGGACAGCATGATGATAGATACTTGAAAACAGGCCTCCTTCATAGCACTGGGATTTTATCAGGCACTGATTATATAATGATTAGATTTACCATATTACTTCTGGAAATAACTCTAAAGTGCTATAAATGTTATATCATTTTTTAAATCACAAACAGTTAAGAAATGGGAAGGCTATTAGCTTCATTGCAACCCCTTAAACTGCTGTGAAATGAGCTCTAAATGTGCAATAAAGTGATTTCAACAATTTATAAGCCTCCCCTGATTAGCCTTGAGCAAGATATAAATGTTAGAGAAAACGATTGTTGCAGAAGAGATATTCACTTGGGAGATGGGTGATCATCCTTTAGCAGTTTGCACTGAAAATGAAATAAWACAGGTTTGCTCCTTTGGTGTTCATTTCCAGTTTGAATTTGCAGCTCACCTTAGAGTTTCAGAAGACAGGGGGATTTGACCTTTATGGTGCAGGTCCCCTCCCTGAACTCCAATAGCACCTTGCAGCCATACTCTGAGCAGTGCCCTTCTCCCTTATTCCCACAGGMACCATTTTCTCCCAACATCCTTAAATGAAACTAATTTCAAATCTGAACATCTTATAATATCCACAACAAAACCAAATATCTCTTTTAGAGGTACAACAACCCAAAACACCATCAATGCACTGAATCTGGCAATGCACTGCATTTCTAAAGTACCTCCCTWCAGAGAGAATTAAAAGTTCTGAGCACTGAAGTGTCCATATGGCATGYAGCTTATGGAGAAAACACTCCCTGGAAATGTTCAAGGCAGTGTTGGATGGGGCAACTTGGAGAAACCTGGTCTAGAGTAAGATGTCCCTGCTCATGGCAGGTGGAATTGACCTTTCAAGTTTCTTCCAACACAARCCATTCTATKATCTGATMGTCTATAACAACAGGAAAASTACAAACACATTCTACTTTTTCATTACAAGTGCTCACACCATGGCCAAGAGAAGCACAGAATTTTATTCTTCATTTTCTGACACCATTAGGTTTTATCCCTTTAAAACACATATGAGAAGGTAAAAGTATAATTTCCTGGTAGCCTGGACATGAACGGAATCACTTCTAGAGACTCAAAGTCATTTCTTCCAGCACCATTTGCAAAAGCTATTTATGAGAGCCCTGGCTGACTGCCCTGACCTGCTTTTCCCAGTTCAAACCAYTCACWTCTCTCCCASTGTAASGAGCCACTGATCAATACCAGAATCWTCTCTGAATAAAAGTTCACTTTTTCCACATCAGTAAGCAATCTTCCCCTCCCTCYCCAAAGCACACCAAAGCYAATCAATTCTCAGTGTCTGCTTCATCTGTTTGCATCTCATGAAGTGCTTGAGAGGAGGGAGGAGGACTTCTGCAGACGAGCTGTCACCCAGCTTTTGCACACTTCCATTAGGAAGCCAGACTATAAACAATTTCCTTGGAACTGCATGTTACAGCCACTTGGAAMGAGAGCTGGATGGCAGATAAATCACACAACAACATCAACCACTCCAGTTAAAGCCCTGGACATGGACAGCTGTCAAATTCAGCTGCAGTGCAGTTAATATCTACCTGTGCACAAATGCTATATTACTCACGACAGCTAAGGAGCAAAACTACATTACTTGCATTTAGGATTCTGAAGGTTTTTTTTTGTTTTTTTTTTTGTTTGTTTGTTTGTTTTTTTTTCCAGGCATTTCATGTGGTTTTATTTTGCTGGGGTTTGTTTTTCTGTTTTTACTTTTTTAAATCAAAACATATCCTTCTTTGTAGCCCAAGCAAGAGCAAGAGGGGGACAGTTGCAGTA
This sequence comes from Malurus melanocephalus, assembly GCF_030028575.1. NCBI lineage: Eukaryota > Metazoa > Chordata > Aves > Passeriformes > Maluridae > Malurus > Malurus melanocephalus. Next base: position 884,115 of record NW_026623505.1, read on the forward strand.
TGACAGAAATATTGACCCAAACTAGAAGTGCCAGAAACCTCARCAGAAATATTTCTAAGATTTCAAGTCCAAGTCTGCCATTTCAAAATGCGTTTATGCCCTGCTTAAGCTTGTACACTTTTGGATACTCACACAAACTAATTTAATCCCTGAACCTTTTGTGATACATTTGTTGTAATTATGATGGGAATTGTTACAAGAATTTAAAGCAGTACAGTTCATAAATTCTATTAACCTCTTCATCAGAGATCACTTTGAAAATGACACTGGATTTGTTACAGCTTTTTTTAATGTTCTCTTCCTGTCACTGCCAAAATTTCTATTTTCTGCACAGCTAATAGTGCTTGCAAGATCTGTTCACAAGATTTCCAAAGAGAGCTTGAAATGTTATGCTCTAYAAAGTATGAAAAGGCAATTTTTGAATACTAACTTTTGTTTACATTTCTTTTCAAAATAAATGAATTAAAAGGTACATAAACAATTAAATTAATTAAATTAATAACAMAAGACCCATTAATAGTATCTGCAAAGAGCAAAAGTAAAGACAAAACATCCAGATTGAATGGAATTTGACATTTGAACTTCAGCAGYCTTATGTAATTTCTGTTTTTAGGTGTCTCCTTGCTTGTGAAAGAGCAAAGATGTTTTAAGCATTGACTTTCTGGGGAAGGGCCAGCTCTGCAGTTTATATTCCAGTGCAAAAGTAAAAATATTAATATAAATGATAAACAGATAAACACTAACAGTTATAATTCATTTCTAGTTTTAAGTTTTTCCAGGTACCCCCATGCTTGGAAGGGCTGGCCCTGGAGCCACAGTGTCCTTTGACCCCTTCATTTGCCCYCTAACCATCTCTACACTGAGACCTCAAACAATACAGAAACAAAAATAGGGGATTAACAAATTAAAATTCCAACCTAAAGAGAGAGGGCTAATGCTGCCAGAGGTTTGTGATCATCTGTCAGAGCCCTCGCTTCAGTCTTTCTGTGACCTCACACAAATTGTGGAATTTTCCTGAGCCTCAGTTCCTTATCTGTATAAGAGGAATAACAACACARTCAACAGTTTGAGAAGGGAAACATCTGAATGTTGGTTGAAAATTTCAATCAATACAGGCAGGAAGAAATATTTTATGAGACTTAAGTTACATGAGAAACTTTTAAGAGCTAAAAAAAAGCTTTGAAAATCCTCAATGTGATACAAAATTAATCACTAAAAGTAATTTTTTATTTACCGTATCATTATTGCCTCAACTAAACTATTCAGAAGCCTCTCTGTGGTATACAACTGTGAGAATGAAAAGCAGGAGATGCACAAAAATGCCCCATCCAAGACTRGCTGAGGAAAGTGAAGATGATGGTTTTGTAGAAACACTTCTCTAATCAGGTTTATTCCAGTAACACAGGGCTTCAGTCGGGCCCAACAGGGCATATGGACAGTAATTAAATTACTCTCTTTGGCAATAAAAGACACCACTGAGTCCTTCCAGCCAATCTGAGCCTCTAATTATGTATGGAGGCTTTCCTAGTGTCGTTTGACATTCAATGTCTTTGAAGCCAACCAGGAATTCAACACGACCTTGCACAACACAAGTTTGCTTTTAAAACTTCTCTTTTTGGAGAGTCTTCTCTGTAGGCTTTCGGAGCTGACAGATTTTGAAAGATATTAAGGTTATCTTTACTTGGTTTTAAATTAACTAAATACACAGAATTCAGGATTTATGAGGTTATTCTTCACATTTTTCTGAATCTCTGAAAGTTTMTGGAAATTACTCTGAATTTATACTTCAAAATTAATTTATTCCCTKATATTCCATCTCTTTATTTGTTCCGCATATTACAGCTGTCAAGGAAGTAGCCTCAGAATCCAGACCTATCTCCTAACTACATGAATTTTCACCTCACCTGTGTGATGGTTTAACCCCAGCCAACAACTGTGCACAGCCAATACTGTATTTTATTATTTATTTGTAATGTCTCAATACAGCCCATTTTCAAGTTATTCTCCATCTCTCAGACCTAGAAAAAGCTAATTCAAACACAGCTCTGCTGCAAGTCACTGCTTGCCTAGGAGAAAAACAGCAAATACTTGTGAACTATCTTTAAATTACTATTAAGGAAGAAGATAAATCCAAACAAAACCAAATAATTCTATCACCCCATGAAYTGAAAATGCAACATAACCTTCATTTCATGTTGCAGCAATACTTGGCAGATAAGACAGTCAAAACATGACTTGATTATGGGCTAGTCAGAAACACCTGAAAACAATTTTAATGGGTCCAGCACAATTTACCTGTTTCCAGGACTCATTGGCACAATACCACTGAATTTCATTATAATTCACTACTGCTACACAACTCTTCCAGGAGTACAGAYACAGATTCGTAGATGGATTAGAATTGGGAGAAGCTGTTCAATTTACCAAGATGAAATTCAAGAATTCATAGGACAAGAGGTAAGAAATAGCATATTGAACCAGAAAATGGGACATTTGGACACCATTGCTTCCAGACTTTTTTTTTTTTTTTCAAATTTCTTTCTCCATGTGACTTACAACATGAAAGAGAAGGGTGTGTGAGAATGCATGCACCTCATGCAAAGTCCTTTCATAACAACTGATCCAAATAAGTAATATTATTAATTGAATTTCTGTGTTCTAATACCAAAATTCCTTAGAAATACCTCAAAGATGTACTCATTTGTAGGTTCAGATCAGGAATTTCCATCTCACTTCTAATCCAGAGTAGTCAGCATGGTATAATTGTTGTCATTTGAAAAATCAGAAAATAAACCCATTCAAMTCTTTTAACAAGTGACATATTAAAAGTTACCATGACTATCAACTACTTTCAGCAAACTAAAACACATTTTAGAGACATAAAAACAAAATTAGCAAATCAAAAACACAAAAATGTGGAGAAGAAAGAAAATGGATATGCCTTATCTACAGTTGTGCTATATGAAACTTTTCTTTAGCTCAGAAATTTGTGTCAAGCTAATTTATAGAAAAATTTGCTGTGACCTTTAAGATTGTTATTGACAGCACACATTTTTGTGCTCACATACATCTGGGTATGTGTGTGTACACATTTTTATATATATTTATTTTAAAGGCCCTACCTAAACAAAGGGAAGGAAAAATATTTGCTTCCCTAGCATGCCTACGTTATATCTGGTCCAAAACCACAACACACCAAGAATTAGTTTGTTTTAGAAGCAGYTTTTCATGTATCAATCTCCATCTCTCTTCAGGGAAGCAGTAACATATGGTAGGGAAGATCCTGGTCCTGGGAGTTCCATTCAGAAACTCCCATWGCTCCAGGCTCCAGCTGAAGCGAGCAGTTTGATGAATGCTCATGAAGATGTGTCTAATAGGAATATGATTCAGCATTCCTTTGCTGTGTGGGCAGAAGCCTTCATCTCCTGGAGCTCTTTAGGAAGAACACAGCACTGTGTTTGCTCTTCAAAAACTGAAAACAGTCCCCATAAATAAGATCCAGCCTCAAAAGATTTAGRAGAGAGGGCAGGGAGGAGTCATAAGCACAAGTACCAAGGATTAAGTGAAAGCTCAAGAGAGGGCTGCAAGATTTGCCAMTGAAATATTTWTTGGCAGATGAAGCATTCCTTTCTKCACTTCCTCRCATAAWTTSTAAGTTGTTTTTATAAATAGTTTGCATTTTATCAGATTCCTGGGATTTCTGCAGTCCTGCTCCCCTCCCCCTGCATCAAAATCTAACCAAGACAGACTGGAGAGACAACAAAGGTGACAGGGAGAGCACAGAACATCAAGAGAACCATTACTTTATCCTCAGAGCTCCCATTATTGACTAAAAGCCTTACAGGAGCTCCCAGATCCATCTCCTGAAAAACCTGAAAGTGATCCAGGGGTATCACAGCCAGCCTGGAGTGACTTCTGACACAATTTTAGAGCAAAATAACCTCTTGACATTACAGCTGCTAATGTGAGGATGGAGGAACCTTAACACACCTTGGCTGAAACAAAAATACAAAGAACAACACTTTTTTAAAATTTGTTTCTGAGGCTGGAATTGCTTTAAAACTTATATAAAAGRAATTGCAATCCAAAATATAATGAAGCCCAGCAAAAGTCAGAGAAASCAAGCAGAGCGTGGTTACAGGAAGTCACCAGGAAGTGAAAATGAAGAGAAGACCTCATCCAATGGCTAAAATCAAAGGTCTTGTATCTCTGGCATGCCAACATCACTGCAGTGACAATCTAACCCAGCACCTGCAGGCACAGCTACTCTATGTCAGATGCTCCAAGAAATCTCTCCAAATACTGATCCCCCATGGGGATTACCCAGTCAGGAAGGGTGTGATTGGAGATTTTTTTGTTTGGAGAGGGAGGATATTAGAAAAGTGTGATAATAACAAGTCTGTACATCTTTTAGGACCTAATTAAAATGTATTTTAACAGCAGGTCCATGTTAAAAATTGTTAAATTCAAAAATATCATCTGATTTGCTATTACAGTGCTGTTGACAGCTACTTGTGCAGCTGAGGGTTGGAAAAGAMGTTTTAAGTTTTGAAAAGCAGAGGATGAGAGAACCTGTGTGGTAAAATACAAAATCTTCCTGACATTAATCATKAAATATCTTGTGATAGAGAAGCTGCAGAGAGGGGATTTTATTGCCTCCTTGATTTACTGAAAGAACTGGTTTAAGGAATTTAAGGCTCATAACAAGCATACACTGCCTGTGACCCAGAAAAATGAAAGATGCCCAGACATTCTCTGCAGTGCTGACTCGACAATTGCTAATCAGGAAGAAAAGCAAGAGCATTTTGCAAATATTGGTCATTAAACTRGGACTCCATTTGTAACTAAGACTAACTTTCCATCTTGCCAAGGCAAACTCAGCTACCTCAAGTGCTAAGAACACATTTCCAGCTGACACTGTGGGCTTTTTCCTTTGGCAAATTATCAAAACCATTTTGACAAGCTGAGGACAAATGCTGTAGGAGTTTGGYGGCACCACAGATCAGCACCACCTCCATATAAATCTTCTGCACACGAAGAGAGAGAGTTGTCCTCTTACAGCATATGAATCATTCCTTTCAGACGTGGAATTTTAAAGCCCATTTTTACAAGACTAGTTGGAATTTCTTGATTTTTTTTTTTTTTTGAGGAAAAATGTTGCTCCCTGTTACAATAAAACTCTGATATTCTGAACAAAGTTTTATATTACTTGTATCAAAGTATTTCTCCTTTTGCCTTTGGAAAATTCAATATAAATTATTTTTTAGGCTCTTGAGATAAATACATATTAGGAATTGTAAAGMAAGACATGTCCACTAATATTTTCAAGCATAGTGACTTTGACAGCACCTGGTTTTTGTAGCCTTCAGGGCAGTTACCACTGCCTCTCACAGAGAACGTGTTTGATTACAAACCAAAGGCACAAACTTTATAAACACTCACTGGAGTCCAGAGAGGCAGCTGCACGAGCTGATGTTCCAGCAGTTACTCAGCTTTATTTGTTTGATTCTGCTCACAACTACAATATCCAACATTACAGAACAGCAGCACAAGCACTGTCCCTGCTGCTATACTTGCTCTTGYGGGAAAACTTCTCCATGAGTCTCTYCTTAATGAGAATTTCCTTTGGATTATTACTGTTTTCTTGACCAAATTTGTTATGATTATCAAGCCTATTTCAATTTCTCTCTTTTTTTCCCCAGTGATGCATAAATATTTATTGAACAAGACTATTAGTATTAAAAGAAATAAAGCACTAAGCTTGTTCCAAAAYATACCCTACCATTTCTTTGCAGAATTTGAACTAATATTTCATATTAAACTGAGTTTCAATTTCTCAGCTCTAGTGCTCATTAAATGAGGGAAGTGATTTTATGATCCTAGTAAGTAAACTCATGGAAAAATAACATGAAACAACACCCTAGCATGAAAGCACAATTACTTCAGAAAAACTTGAACGCAGAATATTCTGTATTTAATCTAAATATGTATTTGGCTATGTAGCTTTATTTTAGAGTGACACAGAACTTTTGTACTGTCCTGTGATACACTGAAGAAGCTGCTCATACAGTATGCTGGGTATCTCTGAGCAGCTCAACAATTAAGTTTAARAGAGCTTAGTGATATCTTCCTGCAGCAAGCCACTTTATTTCCATTTTACTAAATTATGTACTGAGAAGGAGTGAAAAAGATTATACTTAAATGTCAGGGAAAGGTTAATGCCACACTATAGGACACAGCTTAAGGATTTGCAAACTATTTATTCTAGAAAAGAAAACTGATATTTTACATTGCATATTCATATTACAGATACTGAAGAATTGTGTTTTATATAGTAAAAAGCAATAGATTTTTTAGCTCTTGTCAGCCCTGAATAAGAAGAGGCAACATTGAACATTCCATTCTCAACAGTGAGTCAAACTGGGTAAAGTAACTGGCAGAACTAGATGAGAACCTGAGCCAAATCTTGCTGAAATGGTATAAAGCAGCGTTTGAGAGGTTTACAGTAAGGTGAGCTTTCACTGGGGAGCAAATGAAAACARCTAATTTTGTGCTAGAGAGAACCCAGTTGTGCCATCTTATAAATGAAACATGGATGGAAAAAATGAAGCATTAAAAATATATATAAAAATATTATTATAAAAAAAATAATAAATAGTAGGGCTGTACTACATCTCAAAAGTTTTAGTGCTATCCCTCAGTATCACCTGAGATAATGACACAAATTAGTGAGGGATGCAGCTTAAATTTTCACCTCTCATTAATCTTTAACCTCCAATCCAGATGGATTCCCAGACAATTCCCAATCGCCTCTCATCGTCTTTTCCTTTCACCTTGAACTGCTCTCCCCATGTTCAGGGTTCATTCCCTTCATACACATACAGAGGTCAGGATGTAAGATTCTCCTCTTGTCAGAAACCTTCTAACTCTACTTGACACCAAATACTAAAAACCACATTTTGATGCAGTCATTAATCAAAACATAAATGAGCAGCACTAATTTTATTAGGCRGTGTGCCCTTTTTCTTCGATCAGATGCATTTTCAATTATGTATATGAAAAGATGCCAAACACAAGGTAGGCTTAAAGGTAAAATAAATAACTTGATGTAAACACACTCTTTCTGATCTCGTAGTGTGAAGCATTAATTCTCAGGTTGAACATCTTTTCTTTTGGCAAGCATGAACATCTATCAAAACAGCYACTTGCTCTTTTCCAATACTTGGAAACTATTACTTTTCACACCAATTTTTCCTTCAATTCCAAGGTGTTAAATAGTGTCCATGACATTCAAGGGCATTTCCTTCGAATCCAGCACAGGAAAGATTTAAGTTCATCTCCCCAGAAAAAGAAGATACTTAAAGTGAGAAGAAGAAATGTGCAGCATTGCTCCTCTAGGGACTGTGACAGRAAAAGAGCCATGGAAATCAAGAGTGAAAACTGTCAGGATCTCAAGGAGGAAGTTTGGCTGAGGACTGCTCCTTGGACAYTCAGCATTATGGCCATCAATTAACCTGCCAGGAATATTTTGATACTTTGTCCTTATGACAGAAGTTAAATGGGTATATGGCCTCATGTCAAATGTGCACCTCAATATAAATATTACAAAGTAGTTGACTGTTTTGAATAAGATCACATCTCAGCTTCATAATGAAAGAGACATTCAAGAGAACTTTTAAGCTGTGCAAAGAAAACCAAAAACAAATCTAAGTAATTCAAGCAGAATCCCCATAATTCTTAGGYATTTCTAAGCTCAATCTAATTTTTAATAGTTGTCTGTACTTAGATTTAAGACAACATAAAATCATAAAAGCAAAATATTCAGAAAGAACAGCTACACAGCACTCACAKTGAGCCTTCCCTCTCACAAGGGACATGTCCTCCACAGCGGGCAATRACTACTATTTTGAAGTGAAAGTGTGCTTTATATTTTATTCTTGGAAGTGCCACCAATTTAAAAAGCTTTAACAATTAATAAGGAGCATGTTGCTTGGAGATTTTTATTTCTATTGAAAGAGAAATTCATGGAACAATACTGGAGATTTTTATTTCTATTGAAAGAGAAATTCGTGGAACAATACTTGATAACCATTGATCATTTCAAGGATGCCAAAGGCTTTTGTCCTATTTTACATCTCCTTGTTTTGACATTTAAATTAGAACCAGCAAATGTCACGTTTTTCATATTTAATATTAATACAATCAACACCTACTTATTTTACATCTTAATTGCTCTCTTTGTAATTCTAATATGTRAAATAAAAGTTTTAAACTCATAATTATCAAAATGTGAGATGGAAACATACCTACTGTAGAAATAACTGCCAACAAGCTGAATTCAAAGAATCAACACCATGGATCAGTGCAAAAGCTAGAAACTGCTAACACTTTTCAAATCATTGGGTTTGGGATGTCACGAGAGTTGCAATATACCATCTAATTAACAGGACAATCTTTAATGAAAGCAGAATATTTCTTGCTATTTTACATTTCAGCAGAAACATGGTAAAAAGATGAGTGTGAAAAACTCTCTCTTGTCCCTTGTATCTATGCAAGCACCTTTGAAAGTCAAGGCAGCTCTCAGCAATGCATTTGCAATCCTCAAATTACCATCTCAAGCACTCACATGTCAATACCTGCCCATGCAAGGAGACTCAATTAGTTTTACAGGATCCAAACAGGATAAATTCAGTCAAATCCATTGAAGGTGTGACAGTTCACAACACCCAAATATTCTGCCCAGCTGTTCCTCTGCTTTCAATGCATTMGTCTTTAACTATTATTTTATAAATGAGTTAATGAACAATTTGCATAGATGCTTGTACATGCCTGAACATAATATATTCATACACACAACAGGATGCCTTCAATTTCTTGAGAATTTTTAAAATATCAGTATTCTAATGCTAAAAATATAATTTTAAAAGATCTGCTTGAATATTACTACAACAAKCTTGATGAAAACCGAGTAATGTCTTCCATAAATTACAGCAACCTAAAGSCAGCTATGGCATATAATTGTGTGTTACTCAGCATTTTCACAGCTAAGCAGTAAGCACAAATGTTACAAACATAAATTCCAAACCCTGTGGATAAGAATGCTGTAACAAAAGCAGAGGACTGAAAAGCTGCCATTTTCACATATTCTCCACTTCCTAAAAAAGACACTTTTGGTAAGAATTCCTTACCAGATATTCTCCAGGGGATGCCAATAGCAATGACGGGATCTTTTTTTTTTTTTTTTAATCTATCACCCACCTGCTTTTGGAGGAGAAACATCAAACACTAAGATGGCTGAGGCATGGCCTGACATGAGAAACTATGAGAAGTGCATATGACAGAAGTTTATATGACTCTTGCACGTGAACAAAACCAAACTGTTAAAAACATCCCAGTCCTGACAAGGCAGCTTGAAATCCCATTTTCCTATTCCACCATGCAGCTCTCTATCTACTGAGCCTGCTTTTGATATAACCTCAAAGCCTAGGACAYGATCTTCCCTTCAATGGCATTATTTCTTATATTTATGCTTCAAAATCTTCTGCACAAAATGAAGTCGGTATTAATTTCAGGAAGCTATAGAGCATTTTAATAACGTGCACAGATAAAGTATTTGCTGTTCCCTCAACTGAAACAATAATTTAAATTCAGGATGCTCAAAACAAAAAGTGAAAACTCAATTTTACACTATATTTTCTCACACAATTCAGGGTTTGTGGTGTCCTGCTTACTTATGTATGTTCTCACTAATTTTTATTTTCCCAGTCTGCAATTCCAACCCCCTGGCAGCCCTTCAGAGCTGCCCCAAGACATGAGACAAGCTACCTGACTTGGGCTGCATTGCCCTTCATGATCCACATTCATTCCAGTTATAATTTTTCATTTACTGTTGAAAAATAAACCCTCCCTCCCCATCTGCCCTCATGACAGCACTCGGACCCATCAGTTATGCTGCTCAGCAAGTACCTCTCTGATCCAAACCCTGCTCCCATGTTGGAGGAACCCCTCCTAAAGCTATTGTACTGTCTGCTGTTATATCCTACGTAAAATAATCCCTCATTTGCTGYAATTCTTATGAAAAGAGTTCAGCAGCTTTGCCTGTTCACTGCCTCACTTTACCTGACACTTCCCTCAGTATCTCTGCCATCACCACTTTCATACAAGTGACTACACCAGAGGAGCACAGAAAAACYCTTAATAGTTTCCATTTAATTCATTTTAATATTACATCTGTGTTTTTTATCAACCTCCCCAGAAGCAAGCAGCAGGTCAATTGCAGGAAAGATGTACTTTTACCTGCRTTTTAAGTCTCCTGGGACATGCAGCAAATTTGCATTGCCTCTGGGATATATCTGAATCTTGATCTTGAACTTAACATTATAACAATAAAATCTAAAAATAATTACATAGTAGCTATTCAAGCAGCACCATCTAGCTGTCCAAACATTAAAGCCCAGACTGGGTATATAGTAACATGTAGTTCGCTATGGTTCAGAACACAAACAAGCTTTTCTGATGAAGAATCACGTATTTTCATGGCTCTTGCATGGGGAGGGTGCAGCACATTATTAACAGAGCCATTAAAATTAGTAAGATGGAAGTCTGCAGCCTTCCTTCATCCTGTCTGTAACCAGAACTGCCCAGAGTGGTTCATTCTCAGCTGTTTTCCCTCTGCACACCAGATTTGCAAACATCTCCTGCAAGGCATCTTCTGACAGAGTCTGTGACTCACATTYGAGTGTCTTGGGAACCAATAGACAAACACACATCTCTGATGATCAATAATCATCTCTTATGATCAATAATCAATGCACACACGTTCCAAATCTCCTGTAAAACACCACAGTGCCTCAGTCACACCCTGCTAGGACAGAAGCAATGCTGCCTGATTAATACACAACTGTATGTCTCCAGCCATCACCATCATTATTAATTTCTAATGTCTATCAGTATCTGTCTCAAARCATCATATCCTGCAAGAAATTCTACTGATGTTCAAAATCAGCAAATTTGAAGACATATTAGCACAGCAGAAAGCAGACTTCTATATTTACAAGGGTGATAGGATTTTTAGAAGAGATGATATCAAACTTGTTTGTCAAAGCATAATACAGACCAACTCAGAAATAAATGACCTCAATATACATAACTACAGCTAAGAAAACGAAAGATCCTGCAGAGTTTTGTGACTTTGCTCTTTTCAGCATTGCAGTCATGAGACAGTGTGAGTTTTGTCCCCTTTCCAGACCAAAAAAAAAAAAAAAAAAAAAAAGAAGTTGCTAGTTGCTAGTCAGAATGAGAATAAGATGAGCATTTCCTCCCTCTATATGCTGCATTGAGCAGCTTTAGTCAAGGTGACATTTCGTTTCACTTGAATATTATTCTTTTTTAAAATGCATCACTTTTAAAATGATGTTTACAAAGCTAATTTCTGTGTCATAAGGATATGGCACAAGCAATCCATTTAAAACACCTTAACCATCCAGAAAAAAAAAAAAAAAAAAAGGGCTTGTTCACTTCAGGCTCTGCTTTATTTTGTAATTATTTTGGATGACTATTTCTTAAGCTCACCTGGTTACATATTCATTTGTTCTAATAGAAGTTTTCTTCTGTAAGTGGTCCATACTACTTGCACAATAAAAAAAGGAATATCTAATAATTCACAGTGACCTTGAAACCTGGAAAGTGGAATACATTTAAATAATTTAACTATGCATAGCATCTGAAGTGATCACTACACATCCTGCATCTTGAACATGCTGAAGTAATGTAAAAACTGATCACACTTTTGGTAAGTAAATCCTGTCTACTTCCACGTAATAGTCCTGTTGCATTGTTTTTTTTTTCAATTAGAACACATTATGCCAGAAATGTAAATATGTGCACATAATATGCRCACAGCTTATGCATACACTGCCATACTAATATGCATCACTTTCTATATTGAGAAACACCAACTTAATTTCTATTATTCATTTCAAATTACTGAATTCTTGYAGTATACTTGGCTGCATCTATTATTTTCAAACTGTGAGGACTTGAAAGTCCTTGAAAACAAAGGCCAGCTAAAGCTGTCATGAAGTTTCTGCTGATCACAGAAGGAAGYAGCCACTCTAAGGAAAAATAACTAGAGATTCTTTTTGTAAAGAAGAAAGACATTTTTACATTAAACAGCCAATTGCACTAGATCACTGATGATGGYTAATTGTTTTCAGCAGCATTTACTGGCTACATGCTTCCTGAAAAGGCTTTTAGCACCAGCTCCTAATATCCCCCAAATACAGCTCATTCCCCAGAACATCTGCCTTCATCACCTCCACCTTCCTCCTATCCCACTTGCCTGCAGCTCTGATGGTTCATTCCAAGCCACACACAGAGTGACAGAGAAGCCCAGGCTGGAAGGGATTTCTGGGAATCATCTCATTCAGCTCCCTGCTCAAGCCRGCTCCAATGAGATCTCCCAGCATCTGAAAGTCATTTTGTTTTTTTCTTTTTTTTCTGGTTTTGACTTAAGTGAGAGTGAACTGAATAGCAAATAATGTAACAAGATGATTTATTTTTCCTTCCTTTTAAAGTGAAAAGCATCACTTCAACTGCAGTGACAGAAAAATTATTTTAGCGATCACCATTATCAGGAGCTACTGAACCATTACTTCTTCTAGTAGTTAGAAGAGTACAGCAGACTGCAATTGAGGTGATGTCATGGACAAAAAGTTGACAAAACTTTCTTCTCTCTCAATTTCATGTAGAGCAAAAACAATCAGTTAGAAAACCAAGAAACCCCAGAATAATGCAGTAATTCTGCACTGCATGTTTCTGCTGCATATTTAACATTATAGCTGAATTTTCACATCAGYATAATAACTCCCCATGTAAAAGTCCACTTCTTGTCAGAGGGGAGAGTGTTCATTGTCAGCCCTGAAAGTGAGGGGTAACTCCTTGAGCGAGCTACAGTGTGAGTCCTGATGTGGATATATTATATGTATAGATGGTGTGAGGGGTACACAATCTCTTGTGGCATATGGGCAGAAATTAAGGACATGTTAAAAAAAAAAATGTCAGTTATTTTTCACAGCAATGTTTTGTTTCTTACATCATGAGTCCATGYAAATATTTTTCGATACCATCTCAAAATTGTACAACGTTTAATAACCACTCCATTGACAGACACAGTATCTTTCTCAACTGCCACGAACTGAGAAGTGTCAAGCATTAGAAATTATTTTGTTTCTTTCTAGAAGATGGCTCTTGCACACTAAATAATTCCTGTTTCCCYCAATCCCCCACCACGTGAATGTTTGTTCCCAAAGAGAAGTATCAATACAACAATTTCAGTTTTCAAAGCTGACCTCRCAATGAGTCAGTGACTTCAGCAGCTCCACTGAAAATGGCTCCAAACACACAGCAGCCAAAAAAGAGAATGTTGGTGTCAACATGACCTGATACACAGCATYCTGTGAGCCACATGTTCAATGCTCTGTCCCACACAACCAGCCAGGCACTGAGCAGTGAAATGTGCCTGAGCCTGAGGCCAGAGCAGATCCAATGACCCACACAGCTTTGCATCGATCCAGCACACTAAATTTGCTACTGATCTATGCCAATTTTATCTAACTTCAGATGAATCATTCTGCTTTGAACAGCTTACACTTACTCAGGATATTTCAGTTGGCACATACAGGCACACCTTTGTGCCAGTGGAAATGACTGGAGCATATTAATTAACACAGGATACAATTTTATCCCCAAACAATCAATTCACAGTAAGGTGACATAACCTCACTGACCTCAATAATAGCTTGCTGGGGCAACAACCAATTTTGGAYGAGCAAAGGCCCCAGGAAATCTCTTCAGTTTGGCCAAATTGACGTCTTTATACATAGCCAAAAAAAAAAAACCAAAAAAACAAAAAAACACACAATGGTCAGGCCTATTTTCTTCCTGCTGGCACAAACAGATAAGCAGACTTTCCAAAGGTGATTTTCCTTATCCTAATGGTTCCTCCAGACCATCACAGCCACCCTGATGTTTCTCACACAAGATCCTGGCTGCAGCCAGGGCAGGACTTGGGAGCACAAAGCCAAGTGAAACAKCCCAGTGCAGCCACTGCAACACATCTTTTTTATTTCTCCCTATCCAGCTGTTGATGTGGGTGTGACCCTTCCTCTGAAATTCACCTTGTTTATTGTATACAGTGATGCTGTCCCAGGACAATTTCAGACAAAACTGAGTGACCCCTCAGCAGTGGGTCACAGGGAAGCTTTGTGAGACAAAGTGTGCAGTGAACATGTCTGAGTAACCTCCCTTGCCTCCCCAGTATCTCCCAGCACTGTCAGGCACATGACAGTGACTGAAAAGGGCTGCATTAAAAGTCTCCATGCTGACAGCAGTTCATAATTGTTTTAATGGAAAACAAATCTATTCCAGTTTAAGCAAAATATACAGATTGTGACACTATATTATACCCTTCACCTTGCAGACCATCTCAATAAAGAAAAAGCCATTAAATAAGCAAGGTCCCTGGAAAATACTGCTTTTTAAAAAATTCACCACAATGGTCTGTCATTTTCTCAACAAAAGAAACCAAATAAATCATAACCTTTTGGTGCCTTTGGTCTTACACTGGAAAAATTATAGGTTTTCACTTCTGTGGAATATTCCATAGGAAGGTAAATTGTCCTTCTCACTCATTTATTTAGGCACTCAGCCAGTTCCAGGCCATCAGGCACACAGCCTACACAGATTATGAATTTACGAATAAACACCATCTCCTTTCATTCTATGTAAATACAGATTTATTGCTTTTATGAGCTGGCTGCAGGTTTTGAAGCTACTGTCAGTTTTAATTTATGAAAGACAAACAAACATGATCTGCGGGTTCATTTGCCTGTGTCACTGACTACCAATCACTCCTGAGGACTTCTCTGCAGGGCTCACCTTTGCCATTCAGAGCAGAAAATCTGTGGATATAAAGCCCTGCAATGATGCTTGGAAATACTGATCATTTTGAACAGTCATAAGTAAGGCAAATAGTACTTAAAGCTATTSATTGATAGAAGTTCTCATTTCAAGCTGGAGCAGTGCACTGTAAGAACTTGGCATACACCACTTTTTAGCAATTTCAGTAGAAGACGGCCTTTGTTGCCAGAACTCAAGACTTCTGATATGAAGAAAMAGCAGCAAAGCAAATCCTATTCTAAGTTGCAGAACACAGAATTAACTTTCAAAATGGGATGAAAACATAGCAATTTGTGGCATAACAGGATAAAAACACTTGAATGGGTGATCTTTTCAGAAGTATGAATGCATTTGCAGGTAGGTAGGAAATAAGATGGGGGTAATCATATACCTGACATTCAATGCAGTGAATCACAGGAAGCAATTTAGTTGTTCTGGTGCACTAAAGAACAGTTGCTTATTATTGCAAGTTTATTGACTTGCTAAGAAAAATAATTGCAACTTAATTCAACATACTACATATTTTCTCTTAGCAAGTAACATTTTGTGTGTATTTAAAGATTTTTCTCCTTTTTTTTTCCAGATCATAAATCCTGATTTATACAGATTATACAATGTCTTTCATTTCTCTCCATGCCAACTGTCTACAATGTATCAATATAAATTACACTACTCTGTGTAATTATGCAGTTAAATAGAACACCATATTTGGCCAAATGGCCTAATGTCTTGCAGCTACATCAAGACAGATATTATCACTACCATTTAATGGCTGTTGATTAACATAATGAAAAAAGGATATTAAATTAAAACAGCATGCTGGGTCCCAGGAGGTCAAGCTGAAACAGCTGGTGACGTTATGGTTTGGTTCCTTTGCATTATGATCACCACTGAGGGTATTAACACAACACATTAACACACACATTTCTTTGTGGGATCTTAAAGATCTATATCCTTGAAGCCTGGGTTCAATAGCTAAAAACAGCAGCCCTCCCTTCCCCTTGTCCTCATTGTTTGGGCATCACACTGCTCCAATATGCATTTTTAGACCAGTGATGTCTAAGAWGGTGACAGACCTGTAAGAGGACATTTGTCCCCATCAAGACTCAAAGGAACCYGTACGAAGCTGTCACCCCAATGTAGACAACCCCACGTTCACTTCCCTCTTTTAGTCTGTGTCCCAAAGGCCACCACAAACACACACAGATTCCACAGGGACACCATGGCTGCAGCCTGTGATTCCAGGAGTCCCTGCTCAGAATGGGTCAGCATCTCATTGCTGGGACTGTGCCAGGTGCCAGAGAGCCCCTGCTCGGGCTCTGAGTGATGCTGCTCTTGATAAACTCAGGAACCCGGTGGCTCTAATGCACTCCTGGGCTGTAGAGTTAAATATGACAACACTAAGGTTGCAGTCAGAGATTAACAGGATTCAAGAATTCAAGTTCTTGACAGTACATAGCATTTACCTTCCTGCAACCTGTAATTTCTAAACTGGATTAAAAAACTTAAATGAAAAACTAAAATTTCAGAGCTGTAGTGCAGACAGACAAAATTCCCAAGTCACATTATTTCATTCATAATGAAACATTTTCTCCCTACAGATTCCTTCCACACAGTTGTCAATCATGCATTAAACCTCAGCCAGCACACAGGGGTACAAGAAGGATCCTCCCTCATCTGCTTGCCCATCTTCTCCTGAGCCTGCCCGTCCTGCACTGCAGCAGGAACCCCCGTCGGGGTGTCCCACAGGGAACCTCAGGATGTGCTGTGACCCAGCCTGCTGACCTGGAACAGGAACACTCCTGCCTGGCTAAATGTCAGAGCAAGCAGGAAAGTAGAACATCTACAGCGAGCCAAGAGCAATGGAAAGTTACAGGAGAGGAGCACRAATATAAATGGGGCTGGGAGGGCAGCAGGCAGAGGGGCTGAATTAAGAGCTGGCTGAGTGCAGTTGGAGACCTCAAGGTKAGGGTTCCTCCTTGGAAGCCGTCCCCAAGTACATCATCTGTCTGCTGCCTTAATCAAAACAGAAAGAGGAGCTCCCTGTACTCTTCACAGCATCTCATTACTTAAATATAAACTCAGTTTTACTCATGTGGGAAATAACAATGCAAAATTAAAGATCCTGGCAACTTGTGATGAACTCTGCACAGAAGCTGGGGAGGTGCACAGATCTCCATATGGAAGCGTTTGGCATCTGAAGTGTTTGCATATCCATGGTCAAAAACCAGTGCYTCAGTTGCAACTGACAGTTGTGGAGCTGTGGCAAGTCCTTTTAACAAACAGATATTGTAGCTTCCTAATCAAAAATTTACTTTTTTTCCTTATCATGACCCAGGATTTATATATCAAACAGCTGAGTSCTCTGTCTCACAATACAGAGGGGTGTGACATCGAAGAGGGAAAGAATAGTTTCTGCTTCASTGAATACCAGCTACTTGGTCAGCTACACTTGTGATGGCAAGGATTTGTACAGGGGACAGATTTCCAGGAGAGGCTTTGGTAATCAGSACATCCTCAGACAGATCACCTGGAACCCAACCACACCATTACAAGTGCTTTTGGTGGACAGTGACATTGACACAGCCAAATTGTGTGCAAGCAGCACTTGAAAGCTGAACTCAGAGAAACCTCAGCAATGCTACAGAACACTTGGCACGCCTACAAAAACACTTAAAACCAGACAGCACCTGCAGGAGCAAAGGAAAAATGCACTGACTGATATYGCTAAAAGCAATTGGTTGAGTTTGCAACTATTTTTTAAGCCTTGCTTTTGCCATAGATCATTCATCTCTCACACATTTCAAAGCATCACTMACTATCATACAAGCTTCCAGAGAAATCAAGGAACTAATCAAAGCAGATTAAACAGTGTTGCTTAAAATTGCTCAACRTTTTAAATTAAGCAACAGTTACAGTGTAGTTTTCAAAATGTCTAAAACTGTGAAAAGAAACCGAAGAAGACACAACCACCCTAATATAATTCCTCTCATTTCACAAAGTTATTTTCTTGGCATGTGTGTGTCATCTCCCCCTCTTCCCTCCACGCCTCCCTGGATAATTAACTCACATTCTTTTGTTGGAGCTGTCATTAAAAATGGTTTTAAAAAAAAGCTCTAAGAACAATTTCAATGCACCCTGAAGAGTTTGTGCTCAGCTTGTACAGAAAGTCACATATCATTAAGCAGTCTCATCAAAATTTGGGGTCACAGCACTGACCACTTCATTCTGGCAGGCCAGCTCAGACAGCAGGAACCACAGGGCCAGAAAGAAACTTGGTTTTGCTGGTTTGGTTTTTTTTTTTCCTTGCCAAGACAGTGAATCACGACCCAGATTATAATGGGAATWCATCCAGACCATATAATTTAATTGATTTCATCTCAGGTTTCAAGTGATATTTAGTCTCCCTCTGCCTCGCTCCCCAAAAAGAAATAAAACAAAGTTGTTTCTTTATGGCAATTACCACCTCAGCACAGCTAAGCCAAAGTACTGGAAGCAGCCTGACTGTTTTGTGGTATAACTAAAATTGAATTCATGATGGGAAAACCTGACAGGACAAAACCCTTCAGCAAGCAAAACTGCAGTGTTTATGGCTGTGGAAATATATGACTTCATGCTACAATTACTTAAGAAGACAGCTAATTGAAATAACTCCATAASCCAGCTTTCAGTGGACTACTTGCAAGTGAAATTACTTATGAATGTATAATTGAAAACTAAATTACAGCATGATTTTAAATGGTTTAGTTTTTCACTTACATAACTGTTAGTGAAGATTTCATTGTTGTGTCTGAAAGCAGCAAAGTATTGACTATACAGGTTTTAAAAATATTTGTATATTTATGTAGGAGTGTTTATGTGTATAAACTCTTCACACCCTTCATATAAATATATAAGTACACCACCATACTCTTCCTGAAAATTCAGGAAAACTAAAAATCACTGAAGTTAAATGTTATTAAATAGTCATGAGCTCACAGATTTACTATATTTACAAGAGGCTAGATAGATCTGAAAAAGCAAATCAAGATCTGTTATCCTCTTTCAGACTTTTTACTTTCTTGTTCAACACTGTGAACTTCATATTGCCATATAGTTCAGACTTTTCTTGTGGGGAAAATCTSAAAAAGTCACCTTCACCAGCAAAGCTGCAGGTCAAAGGGATCAAACAGATGTCCTCTTGTGGTGCTTCACAGAAATCCTTTAGTCCATGCCCCCGGAATATTTGAAATGTTTCTACTTGAGCAGTTGATGTCTATGGAGAATAAAAACACTGAAAATGTTATTTCAGGTTCTGCTGTGGAGTCTCAGAATTCAGGCTAAGCAGCAGTCARCCTCCTAGAGAACAGTTTATTTATATGAATACACTAAGTTCTCAGTAGTAGAAGGGAAGAGAAAATGTTTTCCTGTGTGTGCTTCAAAGTGTAGCTGGCAGAACAGAGCAAGCACACCTTCAATTCCACACAACTATTCCACACAAGCATTTGTGAGCACAGTATGAAAAGAAGAAATTAAGAAAACTTGATAAGAAACCCACCTGTGTAATTTCCAGAATAAGCATTAAAGAAATAATAAATTGGGCTTTGACTCAGAAAACAAATGGATTTCTAAACAATAAGGGGTTTAATTGGAGGAAACATTTCATTTCCTAAACAAAGGAAGGAATTCATGGGAGATGTCTAAGCAAGACCTCAACAGCTGAGTCAGAAAGGGCTTCATTATCTAYATTTCACATCTTGTTAGACTTGTATTTTATGTATTTAAGCCCTGCACCTGCAACAATCTTACAATCAGCGCAGTGATTAGTCCAGCTGTATTTATATTTCATATAAAGTTGATTTTACTTCTCATTYCTTCTTTACATTCCAGCCTTGACAGTAAATTTACTTTGTGGAATATAGCTGGGATTGGATTTGAGGCCTTCTGTTAAAATTAAACTAAAAACAAACCACATTCAGAGAAAGCTGATTTTGGAAATGAGACATGCTAAGAACTGGCCTTGGAAGTCTTCACCTTGCAAGGATGACTAAGAAAAAATTGTCAAATCCATGAAGGAGGATGTAGTGTAGGAGATAGAAAAAAGCAGAGCTCAGGAAACATTTAAGTCTACATCAGGAACAATTTATACGTTTTTAAATTTCCAGCAGAAGAAAATCCATACTGGAACTCCTGGTCACTATTCTACCATGCAGGAAAAATAATTTTAAACTATGTAGCTCTGGTCTTTACTAAGGTACCMAATTTTTGGTACCTAACAAATAAAAAGGTTTTCTGAGAACAACCACTTGCTATATCTTCCAAGACCAAGAGAGATGTGTCAGTGGAGTGTAATTACCTGCAGATAATGTCTCCCAATCACTTCATTTTTTTATGGTAATTCTCTTATTTCTCTCCTTGCTGAAAAGGGAAGGGCTTTGGCCTAGCAACTGCCCAGTATTTTTGCATATTTGTGCTGAAAGCACATTGATTAAATCTTTCAGTACATAATTCTTCATCTTCATAAGTCAGTAGCATCAACAACAAAGATCTGGACCAGGTTTCTGCCTTCAGTTGTATCCTATGCTTAAATTAATCATCCCTGGTAATTTTCATAAGAAAATTAACATTGCAATAATTTCTAATGGGCTAGAATTGTTCTTGAGGAAAGAGTAAATATCAGGAATTTGAAGGGATAACTGATTTCTTCAAACACTTATAAAAGCAAATACTTGAGGCCAGCCTTTAAGGGAATAAGGAGGAAAAAAGAACAGAAACATTTTCCATGTCAGAATTGCAGCCAACCTCTTTTTCCATTTTATTCGCTGCTCTTCTCTTGCCTTCACAACTGATCTCTTCAGTAATTTATCTCAGAATTACTGCCTACAATTTTTGGTGATATTACAAACAAAAAATAGCAAAAGAAAAACTTCTGGCACATCACACTCTTCCAGCAGAGGACAAGCACACTTAATATAAGTTAATTTCAGACTAAATAAAAAGCAGCACAACACCCAATTTTTAACCACCTGAAACAGAATCTGTCATGACAGCAAAGTGATAAACCTGGGAATCAAATCTGTCATGATACAACTTCAGTTCTAGTGTTAGCTAGAGAAGCCAGATCAAAAACCTGAAAAAAATATTATATAAAGAAAAATGCATAAGCCACCAAAAGCCTCCAAAAAAAAAAAAAAAAAAAAAAAAAAAAAAAAAAGCTGTCCAGATACTAGTGCACTGGCAAATCAAATAAATGCCTTTTTTATCATTATTATTGTTTAAAAACTGTTAAAACTGTTGTACCTGGAAGATTGAAAGACCCTTTGGAGAACTCGCCTGTGGCACAGCAGTGCAGTTTGAGCCCTCAAAGCTTTACAGTTCTCCCTAAACAGCAGAGACCACTCAGGACCTCCATCCAGAACGATCTGTTCTGCTACAGACTGCTTGTGGGCCTCCAGAAGTCTCGCCAAGACACAGGCWGAAGCACTTGGGCAACTTCTCTACATGTCTTAGGGGCCCCACAAAACCCTGACCCAGCTGTTTGAGTGGCTCCAGCTCCCAACACCTCCATCCAGAGCCATTTACATGCAAGAGGGCTGTGATGACCATCTGGACCTGTGCAGACTCTTGGGCATCAGACAAGGCATCAATCCACTGCACATGTCCCTGCTGGTAAAACCCTYCTGTCTTCTCCCAGACTCCTCCTTTCCCGGGTCAGTAAAAGCCAAAGTTATAGTCTTGCCCATACAGAATGGCTGTAAGGACCAACAGGCTGCAGGAAAGCCCTTGCTCTAACAGAGCAAGATATGGAGCAAAAAAAGAAGACTCCTACTTGCAAGTCAAGTCTAAACCAGATTTCATTCCAATAGTCATCTGTCACAGCCACTTTTTCCATTCATTCTCATGTGAAAAGCTGCTGGTGAGCACAGATTTTCCTGGAAAGTCACAGAACTCTTAGAGTCAAGCCCAAACCTCAACTGCCTCCCTCTCTCTGGCAGCTCTTCAAACACACAACCAGGCYGCTACAAGTTCCACTTGAACAGTTGGCTCTACCAGCACTCTTCCAACAACTGCAGAAAAAGGGCAGCATGTGCCCTCAAGTGTCCCTATCTAATCACATTCATAAGGCATGAGTCAGCATTAAAGTGCTTGAAAATGCGTCTTACATAGGAAATATCTTTGAGAACATTCACCTTAGTGCAAACAAATGTACTTCTCAAGTTGCAGCTTTTGCCTCAATTTATGTGCCTACATTGAGATTTGTACCTAGTGTTTATTTTTTTCCCCCTGTAATTCAGTGTTAATTCACACATAGAATTGTTCAGAAATACCTACTTCAGGCCAAGTCACCGTATAAAAACTAAGATTTGTGGAGACTAAATTTATTTCTTGACAGAATTATTCTAAATGCAAGTTGAAACATTAATCAAGAACACATCAAGCAAGATACTTTAGTATTGCCTCTTCTCAAAGGATACATCTGGATCTCAGACTGAGCAGCATTAACTAAGTGCTCTTCAGAGACCTGCACTTCCTACTTTACTCTAAATAACTCCTTGTCTTATTCAAAGCTGCTGAATCAAGGGACAAATCTTCAGGTTCCTGCCCAGGGAGGCTTTCAATCAATATCTCCTTGAGGAAACTCACTCTGTTCCACTAAAGCAAAGCCTATCAGCTGCTCTCCAAGGAATCTCTACAACAACCAAATCCCCATTAACTGCCTATGTCAACGCTCACAGATACTAAAATTCCCTTAGCAGTTCTCAGCTGTTTGTACCTACTGTCTGCTTAAGCCAATCTGTAATTTCATTTTTAAATGGTACTTCAGCAGGTGCAGAGCTCTCACCAGTTGTGTATTTCGGACACCCAAGCCCTTTGGATCACTACCTCAGCAACACTTTCAGGAGTTAAGTATCCCATCTTTAAGAAAGCAAAGGAGACTAAATCTGGGATCACACCCAACTGATAGSAGACCAGTTAAGCAACACTGCAAGAAAAGAGATGCAAGCCTCTGCAGATGCTTAAAATCATGCCACAAGGAAACACGGCTACAGTTTCAAAGGCTTGCATTGGGGGAAAAGAAAGCACTTGCTTGGGTGGACAATCCAAAAAGAACAAAATTTCCAAAAGTAAAAATCCACGACATTTTAAACATAAGGCAATTGTGGATAACAAAAAAGGGTTTGGAGGACAGTTTTGTGGGTTTGGAGGATTTGGTTTGTTTGTCTGGTTTTGCTGTTGTTTGGTTTAGTTTTATAAAATTCAATTCTTTAGCTGTTGTGGGATTCTTTTGAACACAGAACTACAAGGCTTTMTACAATAATATAAACACTTCCAAAATTAATTACTGAAATTTCTTATTAAGCTTTTAGGGATGCTGTCAACAACAAATTCTATGTAACAGCAACATTAAGAACAACCTTCCAAGGTCTGTAGATGGTATCAAATTTAAGGAAAATAAAATAATGACTGACAACACAAACCGCTTTAAACTAAACTTCAATCACTTAAGCAATTCCTCCAACAGATGGCAAAGCACTTCTGAGCACACRATTACAAAATAATTGGCCTGCAAGCAGGCAAGTAAGACAAGAGAAGTGTACTAAATGGCACAATTATTCAGCACAGTGATTAGAAAAAGGATTTGGGGGCTTAGTGGGGAAAAGAAATCACTGAAGCTACTGGCACAAAGGAAAGCARTAAGACATAGACAAAAGCAGCATCAGATCCCAGGTTATCCTACCAGCACACAGATGGTCCCAAAAAAACAAAATAGGTATGGTGTAAATGGAGTTACTTTTTCTTCCTTCTTTCTTTGCTAAAATAAACAATCCTGTTGACTCCTACCCCAGATCTCACCAACACATGATTTTTTTGCTCATCATGTAAACCCTTTTTCCTTAGGTTARTTTGCAGTCACACAAGTGTCAAAAAGCACATGCAAGGTCAAAAAGGAGTGAGCAGTGCTGAGGAGGAGGGTTAACAGCACTCAACAACTTTGCAATGCTTTTGTGCAACGTTGACTTCATTTTCACAGCACTTCTTAACAGGGTACTTGTATTAAAAGTAGCATTTTCCATTATATAGCCCGGTAGTTTTCTCTCCTAAAYGTGATTTAAAACCACAACACAAAATGGATGTTGATATAGATACACTGCATTACAAAATGACAATTTGAATTACTAATCTGAAAGACTCAGCCCCACCATCACCCAGTCACAGCCCAAGTGCCACAGCAGCTGGGTAGTGCAGCCAAGGAAAATAAGGCAAGCAGCCAGCACTCATCTTTTCTGGCAGAGAAATCCTCACGTAAATCTGCCTGACAGATAATGGCTGKGAAAGCCAAAAAAAAGCTTTTATAATAATACATAATATTTCCATATTTTCTTGGAAATGTTGATCTTACAGCTTCACCATGATAGTAATTACCTGCTGACACAGAGTACAATTTTATTATTTTTATTTTTCCTTAGAGACAAGAGGTGTTTTAAAATTTTATATCCTGAAGACTAGAAAATTATTCATTATATAAAATTAATTGTATAAAGAAATTTCATTCTGTAACTACATTCCATACTTAAGCAAAAATAATTTGGATTCTTTAGCACAGCAACATTTCAAAACCTACATTTCTTGAAAGCACCTGTATTATGGGCTTCTTGAAGAACATCTACAGTATTTATGCATGAATTGGTCCCAGAAGAGCATACTTGCTTGACATATATCTGTGCCACAACTCCCATTCAAACATTTGGAAAGCCAAATAAGGAAAGCAAGCTCATGGCCCCACATGGGCTTCCAGGATTGATTCCAACTGTGGAATCCTTCAGGGAGCTCTTAGAAAGTAACTGCTCACAGCAGTCAGCAGCAAAGTTTGGCACACACAGCTTAGGGAATAGAAGTCTTCAGGAAAACAGGAAAAACTGAAGTCTACAAGAAAAATAACGTGGGGGTTTTTGCCTATTTTGTTAGGCGATCGCTTCAAGTAAAAGATAAGTGCTATTGAGAGGCAGTGTTTGTTCAAAATGGTTTCCATCAAAGCTGGGGTGATGTGCTCGCACCTTCCAAACAGGATTTCAGCCATACATGTAAGTACAGAACAACAAAGATGCACATGCTGAGGCACAGACTGGAATCTTCCTGTTCTTCCCCCAACACCTCACCARGGATTTCACCCCCAGCTGGAAATGCAGTGTTTACCCTGGGTTAGAGGGTCTATCACACATCAGCAACCAAGGGCACTGCAGGAAAGCCATCCTGGTGTCCCCTGCACAGAATGACCTTTGCCATCCCCAGAGTACCAACCCTGACACTGCACACACTGAGGAACACAGTGACCTGGGGGACAGCAGGATCTGAGCTGAAGAGTGACAGTGGGGACAGTCAACACCAGGGAAATGCTGGGGGTACAGCAGSAACAGAGAACAGCCCAACTTCCACACAAGGAACAGGGAACAAGCTCAGCAGCAAGGTCTCAGAACCCATCCCACAGCCCTGAAAGTCAAACTGGTTCAACAGAACCCAAACCATTACATGCAAAAGGTTTTCTACTGCTGCGAATCAGTGAAAGCAAAAAGGCCACCAAAACCTGCAACCAGGATGCAAATCCCACACTCCATGASCCATAAACCAACAGTTGTCTGCTTCTCACCTCACTTTTAAATGCTGCCTTCAATATATATTATTGAACATCGAATTTTTCAAGTAAGGAGGTATCTAGAGAYATYTTCTACTAATTTTGGAATACAGATWAGATSCAAGCACAAGAAAATAAAAGCAAARATAGATTTTTCTTAGCTTCTTCAAGAGGGAGTAGAAAAGTCGTTAAGGATGCAGAGGGATCAGATTTCTCTGGTCACAAAGCCAGGCAAGTCTGATTTACACACACAAAAATCTTACTTGATTTCTTCCCTTTTCTGTAGTTCAGAGTGAAAATGCCAACTTACACTCTGGTTAAAAAATGCATAAGACTTTACAGCAACATCACAGAGAAATATAGACGATGTGAATAATGTTCATGTAAGACCCCAAGAGAACTGAGTAACTGTAACCACCCGAATACATCACTGATCTGTGCACAGAACACCATCAGTAGGGTGGATCAAAGACACTGTAGCTACCTCAAGTACTAGAAATAACTCTAAGTGTGTAATATTTTCAACRAAGTTTTCAAATTACCTTAGCTTTACCAAAACAGCAGGAGGGAMAATGGCAAAAAAGAATCAGCCAGTTGAAGCTATGAAACTAGAATTAACAATTCCCACKTTGCTTTCAGTCCCTCCTTAGCATCAAGATAGTCCTACAATGTTTTCATTCAAGAATTGCAATAAGAAGTGGAAAAAGAAACAAACCAGAAACCATTGAAGTACTCATTTTAAACACAACTATACAATAATGGGGTAAATTCCATTCTTTCACATATAATTTTTTTTAAGGAGAAAGAAAAACAGTTGCAAACCTGGAGAAAAAGAAGCTACTGCTTAAAACGTAATTTAAAAGAAACCATAGTAGAATCAGCAAAGTATTGAGGCTTCCCACTGACTGGAGTAGGAAGAAAAATTTGAAGGTAATAAAAATGAAATTGCAGCATCCTCATTCACCTTGCACAGAGCTTGACTCATACTGAAGGAATAGCCAAAAGCTCTTTTGACAGAGTCCCAGTGAGGTCCTACAACCAAAGCATTGTAAATACTGTATCAGACTTGAGAAAATGAAAAACATGCAAAATAAAAGGGCTGTTACATCCAGATTCCTCTACGTTTCAGCATATTACACCCTTCTCAGTTTAAGTGAATTAAGTGCAAAATTTCTTTTTGTTTTAAGTGGTTCAAGATCTGTAAGAAGTCAYGTTGAACTTTACCAGAGTTTCAGGTACTACACAAGCAACCGAAGCTTAATCTCAGACTCCTTTCATCACTTGAAGTTGCAGGAAATAACAAGGACCTGCTTAGGAGTGTACCAAGATAGAACAGACCCAGGGTTCTGTTAGTTTATTAACTATTACTTGGTCCATAGGAAGGGAATTCATTTTTTCTCCTTTTCAATTAAACAGTCAGTGATGGGGCAAAAGGGAAAGGTGCTTGCTTGGTTTGGGTTTGTTTTTAATGTAATTAATMTTTAAAGCATGTGTACTCATGGACTCTCCAGAGTGCTCTGTAGTTTTCCATACAAGCTTTCATCTTTGACAGCCYATCCTCTCATAAATGGCAACTCCATATAATGAAACCCTGCTTTTTCAATTAAAAATGTCAATGAGCATTTAATAGAAAGAAAAGTCACTTTAATTACAGAACCAAAGTTTCAAGAGACTATCTCTGTTGCACAAAATTATGGTAACTCATAATTATTTGCTAAGTATTATAAATTATAAGATAAATCAGCAACACATTTTTTAGCAACTATACTGCAGTTTAAGCATTCAGTATCATTATGGTTAAGAGTGAGAGATCAAAGTGAATGCTGGAATTCAATGTATTTTTATTAAATCGCAGGCCATACCCTTAGTGTACATTTTATCATTCTTTCTGTTGAGAACTATTTAAAGTATCAGCTGCAGTTGTCTTCTTTCAAGCAGGAGCTTGAGCACAAGGGAAGTTCTCCTTCAACMTCACTCAGAATCAAGAGTAGGAAAAAGAAGTATTTATAAATAAAATGTGGAGAGGTTCAGCACTCAGTGCTGCAATTCCTGATGAATATAATTTTCATCAACTCTATAAAATTCAGTGATCAGAAGAATGTTTTCATGTGTTCCACCTCCAAGGTACATGTGSCTTTTGCTCCCTCTGCTAAAGCAGCAGCTCAATTAGAAGCCTCTGGATTTGGATGTACAGAGGCCTTTCTAAAAGTTGGGCAGTTATTCCTCAATAAKTAAAAGGCAGGAATTGAGCTCTCTCCACCCCACTTCTCATCTGCAGAAACTGGCTGATGTGGCTACTCTGCMTTTTGCATCCTATCACTGATTAACTTTTTAAGTCCTATGTTTTAAAGCTACCCATAATGAGGTATGAACAAAGTAGTCTTTGGCTTTTCCTCCTTTCAACTCTTCCCACATGTTTCTGTTCTCCCAGAAAAGGAACTGTATCATTTCCAGCTCTCCCTTCACATGCACTGGGGGATGACAGAGGAAGATGAGTACAGGGACCCATCCCTATCAGAATAATTTACTATGTCAGAGTGTTTTCAAGCAGGAGGGAAAGTTATTTCCAAAACTTCATTTCCTCTATTTTACAGCAAATTGTCCTGTACCACATGTCAGCTGGAAGTCCTCTGTAGAAAGTGTTACAGGACAAAATGTCTGACCTTCACTTCCAACACTTGATTATGTTATTAAATTTAACATTTATAACTTTACAGAGAAATAAAAGCCAAATCTGGGACACAAAACTACACAGTGCTGATATCCCACAAGGATAATGCTCCCTAAACCCCTGGAAACTTGTTTCCAACTGATTTTTGTGTACTGTCAACACTTGTGACCTCAGGGGGTGGGGGAACCAAGACATTGATACTTGTCAAACCTCAGTTTAACTGACCCATTTGAATTTTAATGAGGAGGAGGATGCCTTAGAGGAGAAAGACATCARTAATCTATGTAGGCATGTGATCACAAAGYCTCCTGGAAAAAATACAGAGAACTYACCCAGAGCTGTTTGCTCCTCAGTGACTTCTATTTAGAATTAAAAACTCAGTGTTAAACTCCCTAATGCCAGAACACTTTCAGGCTCCTCCTTTTAATCAGCTTCTCGAAGCAGATATAGAGCCCTAGACAAAGTTACCACTTGTCATTGCATTGCCTTTGCTGTGTGCTCCCCCTTCATGAGAAACCTTTGATTATTGTTTCAGTGCTACCTCACCACCAAAAGCAACCTGTGCACCTCTGCTCTGGCAACATAGCACAAGGTCAAACCAGACTAAAAACTCTGCAGTGGAGATTCGGAATCAGTTCTAGTTATAGTGAAAATACAAGGAAAAAAATCAATGTATATCTGCAACATTCTGCTAACATAACCCATATGGTTGAGCGCACAATCGATATACAGAACAAAGCTAAATTACCATTGGGCAAACAAAATCAGTTTTTCTTAAAATTATAAYGTGAAAACCAACTACAAATGTAAGTAAAGAACTGGCTTTCACCAATTTGCTCTGTGTAAAAAAATCCTGTATTTCTCGCATTTATACTGTCAAAGCAACACAGATGATTTATTTAAAACAAAAATCTTGAGAAAAGTAAGYGTATTTTGGCTGGATAGTGCAAATACCAAAGCGAAAAACGATATTTCAAAGTCACAAAATCTGATTTTGGGGTAACATTTGATATTTTGAATATATGTTAGCCCTGAATAAATTTAGAACCTCTGAAGGGTAAGGCCATGAAATGTTTCTTTCTCCTCAAAATATAAACTCTCAAATCTTTAATACAAAAAATCATCCTGATTTGAACCCAAAAATTATTTGCATGCAGATTACCACTCTTCCCTGTGGACTCTCCTTGACCTTAGATTTGCCACAATCATCTTCAGAGAACAAATGTAATCGGATGTTCTGCTGCCTCCCAGCCCGAGAATACACCTGGCACGACTGTGCATAAAAGCTGCAGGGCTTTGTTTTAAGAGGTGACACCAGCTCACCTCAAGGGCATTGCACCTAGCTCTAAAAGCAAGTTTAAATATTACTTTCACAGAAGACCTCAGAAACTTAGTTGTTTAAATGTTCATTAGTATGTTTGTTGATAGGATTATTATAAGAGGTTAAATACTGTCAACAYGCAGAAATGAATGGAGTATTTTCATATCATTAAGTGGAACAAGACAAATAATCCATCACACCACACAGCAAACATTGCATTCACAGAAAACGTTCAACAAAATGTTTAATTAGGGAATAAATTACAAATGCCTGAATTATTTGTTTAGTTTGTGACCTTTCAAGCATCACTTGTTCATTACCATACTACCCTCCAAACKGAGACTAAGCAAATACCAACTGCTCCAAAACTTTTAAAACATTACAYGTATTATTAAACATTGCAGTGTTAGGGAATTGTCGAAACTAAATTGTTTTATTTGGAGAACAAATTATAGCAATAAAAACTGCTATAAAAYTCAAGTTTGGGGAAGAGTTAGATGCATGAATAGTTTAGCAAACTTGCTAAAGAAATTACTATACATTCACATTCTCAGAAATTCTATGTCCTACACAGGGCCCGAATGTCACATTATTTGCTTTCATGTTTCAATCTGAGACTGTTCTGGTGGTTTTTTTTGTCTTTTCATACTTTTTCAGGCTATCACTATACTTAACAGTTAAGATTTCAGAGAAAGTTGCCAAAAAACATGGACAGAACTCTAGGAACAGCCAGCACAGAATTTTACTCATGGTCTTTGTCAGATTTTCAACTGAACCCTCRGTGCCTCTGTTTAGTTTAACCAATCCTGAAACCAACAAAAGGCTCWATTCAGTTCTTTAAAAGCTACTGACCACAATATTGCTCCTAATTTCAACTAAGACAAGCAGAACACAGATCAGGATTGGACTGCAGCAGAGGACAGTCTATAAAACAAGAGCTCTTGCCCACAACTAGGTATCATCATTCTACTTTTGTCTTTTCTTCTGCTGGTAGCAAATCCCTGGAAGACTGGCTGCACTTCATTTTGCACTATTTAGTATTTAGACAGCCTGGATCCCTTTATTCTAAGCAGGTGATTGATGTGCTTCTACACACTCTGTTCCTCAACAGCCACAGCTATGCTGAGACCCTCTAATATGAGATCCTCCTGAAGTAATCATTACATACCTTCCTTCAAGAACAAACAGGTAACTGCCAGCACAGGAGGGTTAGCTCCACACTGCACAAGCCACAAAGCACGATTCYCAAGAACTGCAAATTACCCTACAGCAGTTGAGGATCAAATAAATTTAACAGTTTTATTTATAAAATTTGATTACACCAGTACTATGGGTTTTAGATGCTATTCCCCAGTTTTGAATCCACTGGAAAATATTCCTCRGGCTCAAATACAAGCTTCAAATCATACAGCCATAAAACCAGGCAATATTTGTAATACAAGATGAAACCAAATTGCCTTTAAAAATCCCACAGTATTTTCCACAGAAATGAAACTGTTAGCTCTAATGTCCTGGCCAAGATCCAGTCTGGGTAATTATGTTCTCTTACCTGAATTTCCCTTACAGTTATTCAATTTCACCACCTGTCCTAAAACACTGTGAGCAGTTAAATGAATTCTGTTCTTGGCCCTAGAAACTGATATAAAGCTTTCTGTTTCAGCCAAGTTTCACAGGAAGAAATAATCTGTATATGTACACATATATACATATATATGTGYGTGGGTGTGAGTGTACATATATAAATGTGTGTGTTTTGCTGACCTCAAAGCAGTTATCTACAACTTTTCTCGAGTTCCACAAGCTTCCTTAAAATGTATRCTTGTCACCCTGCCAAAAGCAAGAGAAAAAAGCCTTCATGGCAGATCCATCAGCCAGATTGCCTTAGAG
The DNA here is from genome assembly GCF_030028575.1 of Malurus melanocephalus. Taxonomy (NCBI): domain Eukaryota; kingdom Metazoa; phylum Chordata; class Aves; order Passeriformes; family Maluridae; genus Malurus; species Malurus melanocephalus. Next base: position 915,564 of record NW_026623505.1, read on the forward strand.
GCAGGAAATCATGATATCGATCTCAGGCCTCCAAGACCATCAGATATGACCCAGTTCCAGCAGCCTGTTTTGGAAAAAGGAGTCTGAAATTGGGAGACTCCCAATTTTTGCAACAAGTGGAAGATTTGAGATCTGGRAAACAACTTCAGTAGAGTTGAAATGTCATTSTAGGCACAGAGACTTGTATTCACTRACCTCACTGCAAGTCTAGGAAACATTTTCCATTTAAAATGACTCTGTGTTTCCAAAGCATGGCCGGGGCTCTTGGGGCTGCCAGAGCAGCTGCTTTCTGTGCTTCCTGGTCACCGAGGTACGTGGAAGGCATTGGGTGTCCTCCCCTCATCCCACCCTCCCTGCCATGTGCACACACACCCAAACAGACATGGATGCAATCCTGCTGCTCCGATAGCCCAGTTATTTACAAATTCTCATTACTAATCAGCACAATCAGGATTTGGTCTCATTAGGCTGCTGCATTTCATCCCAAAACTGACTGCTGATTAATTGTGTATGTCAAACAAGGTGAGGTTTCTAAGGAAACACTGTAATTTCTATTAAATCAGTTGATGCAACTAAAAAATAGTYACGCTTCTGAGAACACAAACCCATCAAGTTCCTTCATTCTTGACTACAGACTGTAATGTTTCCATATCCTATTTTAACCTGGAATCCCTAAGGAAAAAGGGGTGTAAGGAGCTGGGACAATTTTGCTATTACACTGCCACTGCCATCCAAATTGTCCATTCAAAATTACTGTCACATCCCTCGCAGGTATTCTTACTGCCTACAGGTATCCCAGGCTTTTGAGATGGCCCTGCCTCCCCAGAACACAAGKAGARACACMAGAGAGCMAAGCTGAATATTCCARCCTGCATCYAGGGCACAAAATCTGTGAAGATTCMTCWGGCCATATTTAGCTGGAGAAGMAGTTATKAAATTMGTAGAGAAAATCCAGACTAGAGCTCAGATTTGAAATCTGATGGTGGAGAGTTGATCAACAGGTTTAGGCTTGAAAAGATGCTTGTGGCTGGAAACTTATTTACAGCTCAAAATCAGTACTGATGGATACTGCTTCCCCATCTGAAGTCAGATGTGTGTACCTTTATTTCCAAATGTCCARTTTAAAAGTGCAAGATAACAGCAAGTAAAAGCACTAAGCATTCACAACATAAGTTATAATTTTCCTTCTCTACAAGAAAATTGTGAGCCCATGGTGGCTTACATACCATCCCAGTAAGTTATAAATCACATGTGTTTTACTTTTTGGAAAGTTATTAATTAACCTTCTGATATTCATTATACACAAGCAATTCTTTTAACTTGAACAATATCTAGTCCATGAATGTGCATACATCACACATACACATTTTATTCTGTTAGCTTTCATGTAATTCCCTAAAATTTCAGGAAATACTGAATTAAA
>NW_026623505.1:917099-974731 GCF_030028575.1 Malurus melanocephalus
CTAGACTCTTACAATCTGTAAGACAGAAGGATTTGACAATAAACGGAAACATTACAGAAAGATTAAAATAAACAACAGTGAGGAGAACAAATAATATGGCCTCATCAGCTCCAAAGTTTACCATTATAAATGCAATTAATTAGCTAGAGATGGAACTACATTACTCACTGAGCTATTTAGTCACTGATACACCTCTGACCTGCCTAACTCCTAAYGATGTCAGATTTCTGCTCATAATGAGGAGCAGTTTTTCCCAAAAATTCCAAGTCTTCAATTAAAGCACTTGACATGAAGAAAATTCATCACAGACAGCTTTAAAACAATCCATGCAAAGACAATTTGCTACCAATGATTCTGCTTTGAACCTTGGTAATTTGCTTATGGTTGGTAGATCCTGATGGAGTCTTGAAAAAAGCACAAAACCAACAAGAAATGAAAAAAGGACAAGTAATAAGGAACAGGCTGACCTAGAATTAAATGATGAATTGGCCTCTGAAGCATTTTAAGATCCAAATATAATAACAACTTTTAGGTTTCATTTCCCCCACCCCTCAAGGCCTGCAATATTTCCTCATTAAGTACTGCAGATGAGGAACAGGCTCAGCTCTGTTACTCCCAGACAGAACTGTATGTGACATACAGAATCAATATGTGCACCAGAACCACTCTTCCTCCAAAGCACTCATRCCAGAAAGAAATGGTCTGAGCCAATCTACTGAAATTCATACATAAATTTTCTAAATGAAGGAGCTGTTTCTTGAATCCTACCAAATCACTGCAGAATACTAAGTTCAGTGTAAATATCTCTACAGCTTCACTTGCCTCCTGTTTGTTAAAATTTGCCACCTTAAAACCATTAAACTTTAACAGCCTGTTTTGACATGGGCAGAATGTAGAAGGGAATAGATACTTGTCTGCAACAACATAAATCAGTGTCCTAGTGATCTATAAAGGCCAATTGTCTGAAACATGTCTCATAATACACACAAGCCACTTTCCATCATGAGACTGGCAAATGCCCCTTCCCTGTTTTGACATCCATACGACAGGTGTTTAAGTGGATTTTTTTTCTCCCTCTTTTTATTTTTTTTTTTAACCTCCAGTATAAAGCAGAAATTTTATTTCAGCTGTGTTTGCATCATTAGCTTGCTGGCAATCATATAAGCCTAAATTATCCAGGCAAGCAGTTTCATTTATCGAGACCTCTTGCCGGAAAAGAGCAGCAATCAAATCAGTCAGCCCAAATTATCCTTGACATTAACAAAGGGCTCTAGGATCATTCGAAGAAATTACTTTCTCCTATTAGGGAGCTGATTATGTCGTGGATGCCTCTGCCGCATCACAGCACAAAACGTCATTGAAAATAAAAATATTTATAAGAGCATGTAATCTTCATTGCCACTGTTTGTTATATTCAATGTTTTATTAAGGGGTGCTAAATACACATGATGTGTGTAAGGTASGTGTGCACCAAGTGTATAAAAGCAGGCATGGCTACAAGAGCTTGTGCTTCCTTCAGCCAGCAGACCTGGGGAGACTGAAAACAGAGGCAGGTCCCAGGCTGAGGGGGAGCCAAGAAAGCTCTGCAGATTATTCTCCTGCATCACTGYAGGATTGGAGGCTGGATATTAGAAAGAAGTTCTTTACAGAAGCAGTGRTRAAGCACTGGAAYGGRCWGCCCAGGGAGGTGGTGGAGTCACCATCCCTGGATGTGTTTAAAAGGAGATTGGATGTGGTGCTTCATGCCATGGTTTAGTTTAGGTGCTCGGCCATGGATTGGACTCCAAGATCTTAAAGATCTCTTCCAACCCAAATGATTCTGTGACTGAGCTCCTATCCTCTTGGARGCAACACAAATTAGATTGAGGCTGTCCCCAGACAATTGTGATTTCTCACTCATCTCCARTGCCTTGTGCTCAACTTCTCCAAGATATTTATCAAGTCAAAACTAACTTAAAACAGCTCCATTTGAAAGCAYAGAGGGCTCACATGGGGGAGGAAGATATTGGGAGCTCTCCATGCTTGCCAACAATCAAGTGTGAAAAATTAAAAAAAAAAAAGTCATCTTCACACTCTCAGTTATCAGCAAAGTTGTCTTTGAAAGTAAAAGAAAAGCCTCCAGCTCTTAAATTTAACAACTGTAGTTTTGTAATCTAGGGCCCAAAGGACATAGCTGTTTTTGAGGTGGTGAGGTAACAGGCTCTGTATTCATAGCTCATTGATTTGGCACAAAAAACCAAAACAGTAAAATATTACCACCATTTTTAAAAGTGCTTCACAATTATTTCAACTGTAAGGGAAAAAAAAACTGCACAAAAAGCCAGAGCTGTCAGATGAATAAGGAAAAAATTAGAAGAGAGGAAAATRTATTCAGGCTTCAAAAAGAATATTAAAAAATCCTACTGGGAGCAAAAGCGTATTTAAAACTAGAAAAAAGAGCTTCCACTGAAAGCAACCCATAAAACACAGGATGTGGGATTTTTTTTTCTCCCCCAGGTAAACACAACGAGCTAGAATAGCAGCTTTGTGGTTAAAGAGAAAGACACTTCTGGTTCAGGGCTCAGCTATGCCACAGGCACAATACCTTATCTAAAATTATAGGCTTGTAATGCAAACACATTTCTACCACACACGTAAATCTGGACTAAATAACAAATATAATTATCAGCTTAAAATGCACCACAATTGAGTGAGACTTCCTAATTGTTGGTTTTMAACTCAAAATTAGTAAATCTGTAAGACTGCACTATGATTGGTGAAGTCATAATATTGAAGGTTGACATTGATTTTAGACATCCCTACCCTGCAYTTGCTAGACAAGTTTCCTGAACACTCAATGTATGAAATCAGTTATTACACATTCTCCTCTCCAGTTGCATGTTATTAAATACATTTTCCTGCAGAAAGACTCAGGCATCTTGTGCCAACAGTTTTCAGATGTTGTTTGCAGTTCCTTCTCCCCAAAATGCGTGTGCTGCTTCTAGACAGGCAGACTAAATTCCAGCCAAATATGGCTCGTACACAAAATGAGAGAATCAYGTGCAGATTGATTTGACAGATTACACTGGTTTCTGGATCCCTCAGTACCTCTCATAACAACCTCCATAAATYACTGTCTTGCTAACTGTAAATCTCACCCTGACCCAGCACTTCCTGGCACAGAACGTTCAATACCCACCCAGGGATATCCACTGCAAAGTCACATCAAAATCCCTGGCAAAATCATCAGCCTCTGTCCCTGTTCAGTTAAAAAGCTGACCATGAGACCAGTCTGAACTCACCTTAGCTGGCTCAGCAGCAGCATCCTCCTGTCACCCATTGGGCTGGGTTCCCACAGGTGAAAGGCACATCAGAGATCAGGAATGGCAAACATCCCTCACCATGCAATACCTTGGATTTGGAACTGACACTCAGGGGAAGATATGGGCCTCAAAGTTTTAGATCTGGCCAGCTATGTGCAAGACACAGAGGCATCACACATTGCAGCAAAAGCAGAGTTGTTCAGTGTTTGTCACCATGTTGACTGGAAAAGGTTTGAAAAACAGATGTACAAGAAAACCTCTCCTACAGATACCACAATAGGTTCATTTGTAAGGACACTGTAGCATTGACAGATATTGTCTTTTAATCAGTATAAATGGGTTCATTTATTTCAGCTCCATTCTGAAGCCAGACAACCGGTACAAACTGATCTAAGTGACAAATCCTCTTTTTCACCTTTGCAAGACTTGGGCCATTGTACAAATAGGTTTATTTAGTATACGTGRATCTCCACAGAAAACTCACAATGGATGACAAGTCTAAAAAATCCTCATCACGTCAAGAAGGAAACATTACTGGGTCATTTTGTCTTGCTTAGAAATTCTTTTCACTGATAGGTCCCCACAAATTCCAAACCCACCAGCACTAAAAGAAAATGGAATATTCTGAGGAAGAGAAATAATGCTGATGTCAGACTGTAATCTTTTTTATGCTCCATCCTGAGGGAAAAATTTAGTCAGCTAATTCTCCCCACCCTCCTTTAAAGTTAAACCTGGTGTGCTTGTTCAATACACTCTGCAAAGAATCCACTTGGTTCCATAATCTCTCCAGAGAGAACACATTGCATATGAATATTTCTCCTGCTTTTTCCTTCTTTGCCAAGGGCATATAATTGTGTCTTGAAAGTGAAAATGACACACACCTCTAATGTAACTCAGATATATTACAGGTATAGATAGACCTGAATGTAAAAACTTTTTTTTTTTTTTTTACAGCAAGATTTGTAACTCCATTTCCCCAAAATTCAGATTAAAGTGTTTTTTCTCTTTACTCGCCAGCTTAACAAACATTTAATTTTGGTACTGAAAAATCTGTAGCTGAACAGAGGGAGGGCACCATTTAAGAGCAACCTTAGAACCATTCTTGCAAGATGAAGGAAATACTTTTCTAAAATAACAGAGAAAACAGAGAAAATTAATCTAAATATTAAACCCTTATATAACCTATTCCAAAAAGCAAAAATACTATTATGTGAAAAAAAGCTTTTGACTTAGACAAATTTCCAAGTTGTTTTTTATTCATACCAAACTTCAGAGAAAAATTATTTTTATTAGAAAGTTTCAATTGAGCAAAGGTTCTTAATGACAAGTTTAAATTTTACAGTCACTCCTACAAATAAATTGAAGAAAATACTTCAAAGCTATACTATCATTCAGTTTAAGGAAAGAAGTTAAAAATAAAAATGCAACAAAGAGTCATCTCTTCTAAACCCTGCTGAGAGATCTGAGGAGGCTGCGTGTCTGCCTGGGAAACTGAGTAGGGACTCTCAGTTCCACCCTCCTGCTCAAACACATGACAACGCAAATCTGAAATGATTGAAGCACAGTTATCTCACAGCCAAATAAAAGAGCTTTCTTCTTTAATTTCAGGTTTTTTAACGAAGGCTAATCCTTTGCTCCCTATCTCTTCTCTTCTGCCTTCAGCAGAAGGGTATTACTGACTAACAAAAACACCAGCATGAGTTTCACAACTCGTATGACAAACCTGCATGGAAATACAGTTAAGAAAAGGACAAACTTGCTAAAAACACAGATCTACCTTTCTGGAAGAATTTTCATACAAATATTAAAAATGATCATATGTACAAGAYACCCTTCTATAAACTGCAATTGACTGAATATGGTTGTACCTTATTTTTGGGTTTTGGTTAGAAACAGAAAATCTGTGTYARGCTATTTTAAAGGTTAARAACCTGAATGAACTAGTAACTGATTTGCAATATGTATTACAATAAAAAATAAAATAAAGCATATTTGAAATTACKAGAAATATTTCCAGCAGTTCAAAAAAGGCATGGAAGAGCATACTATAATCAGAGAAGGTAAAAGGAATGTTCCTGAAATGCTATTTCAGGRGAGAATWCTCTACCTGGGAGAAAAGACTGAARGAGACCAAGTCCCCACCACACATATTTATTGCTTTACTGAGTGAAGAAATAGGCTTTAGATGTGATTCTTATCCTTGGCATGGCCAGTTCAGCTGAACTCCCGTCTCAAGTGTGTATTTTACTTCAGTTTATTGGTTTAATTAGTCTCAGGTCACACAATGTGCCACTTCAAAAACCCATCTGAAGAACAGGCACTCATGGCAAAGCAAAGTAGTTGAACAGAAGACTTCTTTCTTTTCTTTTAAACTTTACATGTCCAAAACTACTAAAAGCCTTTGTCTTCAACTGGCAGAGCACGGCACAAAACACTCAGGAAATTATTCCCTGAACAGAGCAACAACCTACTGCTCAAATTTTCTGTCAAATCTCAAAATAAGCTTAGATGTTTTATAATCATCATCTTCTCTCAAGATAATTGACACAATACTTTTTTTTTAATATGGTGAGGAGGTTAAAGTCAAATTCTCTTGCTTGTTTTCTTCTTATTAAGAGTTACTTTTTGATATATCAAAATGAAAATAATTCTAAAATTATTTAGTTTTTTCCCCCTGAGTACTTTTAGTCAACAAACAGGAGTAGATTAGGTTGTATTGCAAATCAGTTACTAATTCATTCAGGTTTTTAACACAGATTTTCTGTTTCTAACCAAAACACAAAAATCTCAGTGGCTTAGGTTCCTCTCAGAAACACTTAGATATTGCTGTAAAATATAAACAGAAAACCAAGAAACACGCTATTTCACTGGCATTACTTATCCTATTTTACCCTATTTACACAACAATCCTGCACTGCAGACAGTGTGCATTTTAGGGGGTGCATTTGTAGCACAGAAAAAGCCTGGGACAGGAACAGGTCCAGCTACCAAGGAATGCAGCAGGAAAAGAGCTGGACACCTGAGCAATGGCCTGAGACCTTTCCAAGGGCAGTGCCAGGAAAGAGAAACAGCTAAAAACCACCAAAGCAGTGAGCCAAATGCTCCACCTGGGTTAGGGAAGTTCCTTCCTGCGCTGCAACTTCTTTTTAAGGCAAACCCTCCCATTTCTTATCTCCTATCATATTTACCATCTTCTGTTTGGCCAAACTGAAAGGATAAAAAAATGTCACGATCCCAAAAGGACTTAAGCATTTACCCGAGAGTGAGGCAGTGGTGATAAACAAACAAACAAACCAAAAAAATGGAGGCATTCAGAGTTTTGAAAAAGCCACTATCAAAGCTTGGAAAAACATCAGGACAGATGGATTTTTGTGCTGATTTCATAACAGCAGCAAGGAGTTTTTCATATGCATCAGGTAAAGGTACAGAACAGAATAAGGCAGGAACAGAAGTACCAAAAACAGAGAAGGATCAGGTCAAATAAACACCTCAGTATTAAAATCAATGCATTACATTCCTACCAATTTGCAGATACTAATTCAGATATTATCTTTACAACAGAAAATAGAGGCCTTTTTTCATGTTGCCTGATCATAAGATGGAAAAACAATTATTTTTAGAGTGATTTTTTTATGCATATATTCCTAGGAAATAGCTGTGGGAGAACAATTTTGCTGTTTGAATGGGTTATTTGACTTGTGCTGACATTCTGAATAACTAGTCCTGTGTATATGGAAAAAACTAAGATAATGAAGTCATTTTGTTTCAATTCTAAACATTGTTTGAAGTTGCTGTTTAATTTTTTGTAAAGTCATTTCACCACAAAATAAAACTGAGACTTGTGAAATAATACAATTAAGAATTCCTTTTTTTAAAAAAAGGGATATCTGAACTTGGCAGATCCCCTTTGTTTTATTTCTCTCAAATGCAATTTCAACAAAACTGAAATAATTTTAAAAATATGAAACAACAACTATATTTTCTGTCAGCCATGTTTTGTTTGAAAATCCTTCCTTACTGTAGAAAAAATTATGTAACTCCACGGCACCCAGCTCTCATATACAGCTTAAGCTGTCCTCAGTGAATTCTGCTAATAGAAAAACGAAATTACAGAAATGCTGGGAAGATATTTCAAGGTGTAGAGCTGAAATACTTGAATAAATAATTATAGTGACAAAAATGCAATAGTAATTCTATGATCCCTGTTGACGATAAAACCAAGGCTGTCAGCAGGTCCAGAGGTTAACTCCAGCTCCTTGTTCTTTTCTCCCAGTTCTCCCCTGGTGCAATGAATCCATTGCATGATGGAGCAAAATAACTTGTCAGCTTTCTTTAAAAGACACGCTGATAGAAATCATCAAAAGGAGCATGGTCATTTGAATTTTAGTGCTACCAAGCTGCTTTCTCATTTAATATAATAATTTCATGCAAGTTCATATTCCCTTTTCTAGAGTTCCTAGTTCCCTTCTTGGAATCAAATTGCCTTAAGTTTCTTTCTCTATTTTCTCTACTGTAGCTGTACTTATGACACAAACTCAGATTCCGATAACAAGCTGTGGAAATTTGCATTTGGCTCTCYTTTTGCAGCTAAGGTATCTTAAATACCTTTACTGAGGCTAATCATGTAATTTCTGAAACAGAAAAAAGCAGGGAGTTAAATAAAAATAGAATTAAATGCTTTTGCCAGGTGCCTATAAATTTAGGCAGTCTGAAAAGTTGCCCCCACCCTGGCATTGCAAGCCTTTGAACTTTTATACCCATTGCAGCCTTTCAGRGATCAGCTTCTGTGCTTATGCCTCAATTCAGCTGGGCAACGAATAAAGAGAAAATGCATTTGAGCAGATAAGAGCCCAAGCAGCGATTGACTCAGAGTGTCCTAGAAAAGGGAAAGCCAGGAGTAAAGTCCCTTACTTCTGAAAAACTCCAATWCTGTATTTTTCCTTCCCTTTTATCATTTAACACTCCATGTGCTAAGTTCTACTTCAGATTCTGAACATATTTAACTATTAAGAGACCTTACAGAATAAGAGAATAGTGATTTGGAGTAATAATTTCACTAAGACAAAGAACCCTCCTGAACCATGTACATCTGCCCTCAAGCCATGAATTCCTTAAAGTTACTATTTGTTAACAAGCTCTCCTGAAAACACAAGTTGTCTTCCTGAGGTGAAGAGGTTCATAACTGATTATTGGTCTGAATTTACTGCCAAGAGCAGGTTATTTCACTGAGTTCTTGGAACAGGTGACAGCTCTGCAGAGAACATGASCAAGGTCTCCAGCAGCCCCTTACACCAAAAGCACCTCGAGTTTGACTGATCAGGGACAGGTCACACGGGTAGACACAAGACTGAAAATGTAAATAATGCGTTATGCTGAGTAATTTTTATTTGCAGAATGTAAAGTTCAGCCCTTCCTCATTTCAAGCATGTTCTCCTTCTCACTTTGTAGTGTTTAACTTGCATAATTAATTAGCTTCAACTAGGAGAAAGAACGATGCAAAGTACTTGAAAAGAGGGATAACGACAAAAAAGCTGGATCCACACTTTTCAGGACTTCAAAGCAATRATGTTTTCTTGCAGAAGCACAGCAGGGATTGCCTGAGGTAAGGTATCTTCAGTTGTGTAGCACAGACTCAGCCCAAGTATTAAGAAAAGGGCTGACTTGCAAAATAAAAAAAAGGTTTGATTTTAGTCTAAAAATTAATTATGGTCAATAAAAAAAGCATAAAGACTAATATGTTGAGCATTAAAGGTGAAAATCCTTTAAGGTAAGGCTCTTACTAAAAATCAGTAACCTGAAGAAAAATATGAAAAAAGCCAGCTTTCTTTTCTGTGATCAGCATTAAAGTACAAAGTTTTAGGAATTATCTCCATCACTTTGCACTTTATATAGGGCATGTACAACAGCACTACAAGGTTTTAAATGCCTTTTCACTGAACCCTCAAGAAGTACAGCTGATGGCAACACAAATAATGGCACAGAATAGCCTATCATTATTTTATAGYACTTTAAAGTCAGTAAAAAGAGTGTGTTGAATAAGATCCCAGCTCTTAGAAACTTGCAGTGTGCTGAAATTTGGCAGTTTCCTTCTCAAACATTCTTCACAAACATGAGGCAATAAAGAGAAAGCCAACAATGTTTCCATGCTCTACCTTAGCATTTTCTGAACAAAGGAATAACAACCTGTGCMTAACCATCACCAGTTCTCTCAACCTTAATAAAATGTAAATGATTTACTCACCTTTCTGTAAAGCAGTGAATAAAAACATCATTAGTGTTAATGAAGTATCTTTAAAAAGCATCACCTGTCACTATGGAGCCRTGAGCTGATATTTACCAGATGGTTCATCTCTCTTTAGCAGGTACTAAAATGACAGAAAGAACTCTTCTATGTCTTCTAGGTACCAACTAAAGTCTAAAATATTACTCCTCATTTCTTATTACACTCTGCAAAGCTCTAAGAAGTGATGGGAAATACAATTCTTCAGAGCAGTGAACAAAATACACTCCACACAGCAATAAAAACTATTTAAGACCACAGTAGCATACAAAATATTGAAAGATTACCAAAAGAACGGGCTTTAAAACATTCAGTCTGGAAATTAAACTGAGTCCAAGCTACAAGCACAATGAGGTTATAGAAATATCTCCCATCAACCACAGTGGCCAAAGAAACCTCAAGTTAATTACCATTTTGCAGCTGTATTTCTCATAACTTGAAATTAGTTGGTTATTCATTTTGGTTACTTGTATAKTGTAAAACTGTATACCACTGAGAGGATTCCATTTCCATTATTATTTTTATTATACTTAAACTCAAACTGTCAAAAAATCTTCAATTTTTCTTCCAGTAAGATAGGGCAGTACATTAAAGTAAATCCAATTAGACTACCTTGAAGCAAGTGTGAATTTTTACTGAGTTATTTAATAATTAATCTTAAATATCCCAACAGGGAAAAGCAATTTTTATTTCCTGACATTTTTTTCCACTTTTCTGAAACTTCAGCATCACAATTTTGTGTCAAACAATAAAACCTTCAAAACCCTTAATGCAGGCCTGCAGGCACWTTCTTGCACCCAAAATAACGTCAGTGCTTTGCATATTAATGGCAGTAACTGCATTTCTGTGTATTTCTACAGAAGCTCATAAAAGACAAGAGTGCCTTTTCCACCTCATTGCAAGCTCTAACCTGAGAAAATCTAATGATATAATCCTCTTTCTCCCTCCCTACCCCTTTTATTTTTTGCTTAATATTTTGTCTTTTMCTCAGTGAGGTATATGGGAGACTGAAAAAGAGTTCTTTCTCTACAAAAACTAACTTAATTTCAAGTTACACTCCAATATCAAGGCTGAATTTAATCTTTGCTTCAATGCAGGCAATCCTGTTTGATGTTTCAACTTTGCTACAAGTTTCTGACTGTAAAGTCTTGAACTATCAACACAGGCAACTGAAAACTGAAATTCCCAGRTAGRTTTCAGTGTGTGAAAAAACAAAACTGATCCTGAACAAGTTCATATTGCAAAGCYAAGGTGAATTAGTGATCAGAGCCATTTTTGCAAGGCTCAGAGAGGGCTGTGCTTCAGCTGAATGATTGATTCCCTGTGCAGACCTGACCAGAGCCATGATTCCCAAAAATCAGCCCATGCTTTGTAGCTAAAGCCCACCTGGAGAGTGCAGTGGCTGCACCAAGCCCAGCTCACAGCACCCTGAAGCTCCAGCTTTTCTAAGATATGGCAGCTCATGTTTGTGCAATTTAGCAACAAATCAGTGCACAACAAAAATACTTCTCCACTGCCAAGTGAAAACCACTTGTATTCCTAAAACAAAATAWTCAATTCCACAAAGGAAAATAATTTGATAACAGAAACCATCTGTCTGGCTTTTCTGTCCAAGCACTCAGACAGCTCTTGCACAGCTTTAGCAGTTTCACAAGTATGAAGAAAGGAAGACGGTGGATTTTTTTTTAACTTAAGGACAAATCTAATAATAAATCTGAGGTGCAGAAACCCAGCTTTATTCTTTGGACTCTCAAAGAGCAGGTAGCCAGTCCTAAAAACAAAAACCTGTGAGTTTGGCTCCAAAATCACTTAAGCAGTCATCTAGAGAAAAACAAAGAGCTCTCAAAGCTGCACTGCCAGCCTTTGGGAAAATCTATCAAGGATTACCTAAAGATAATCAAGTGGACAGGACATTTCCGTACTTTAACTGTGCCATCAAGATGGTTTTCCAAATAGAAGAAATGTCACATTTTTACACACAAAGCCTCCGCTTCTCCCTGTAAATCTTGCAAATGCTGTTTTCCTCACAAGCTTTTCAAAACCAACAAAAACATTACTTCTGAGTTGATAACWCCTCTTTAGAAGATAGCACCCTCTTACTGTACACATTTGTTACATTTTCACTGTATGTCAACAAATGCAGCAAAATTTTCTTATTCCTYTACATGGCAATGTAGCAGGAAGCTGAGTCACAGGATTGTGATGTGAACTAGCTCCTTCCTCAGCAGAAACTATGAAACTCCACTCCCCGTTTCGGTCCTGCCTGTAGACAGCAGTGGTAATTGCTTATTAAATAATTCTAATTAAAACCAAGCAGGTTCATCCTAGATTCCCTCAAGTTAACTCTGATTACTGGCTTTACACAGACTGTACATCTTTGCTGAAATGATCAAAAGAGAAAATCCCTTTAAGCAGTAGCAAAGTACATTCTCCACTCAGAAGCATAAAAGCCACTTATATTTCACTTAAATCCTACCTTGAACATCCAAGTTGTGCTGTGTCATTTCCTCTGGCTCTTGTGTGTAGTACTCGAGTGCATCTGTCGCTACCAGCACCTACAAGAATGAAACAAGRAGAACTAAAACAAAAATACTCTCATTCTGCAACAGATCAGTATGGGAGGAAACCTGTACAACATGCATGCTACCAAAAGCTGATACACTTCTGGTGGTACACTGGAGGCATTTGGGTCTTCCTTCTGAAAAATTGACTTTTCTTTGAAAACTGAAGAGGATACCCTCTTCCTCAAAATTTTAACAGACTAAAATATTATAGATATAAGCAAAAATAATAAAAAAAAAAAATCAGCTAATTAGTGGGCAAATACACACCATTTTGTCAAGCCTTCTTATAACAAACAGGTTTTTTAAGATAAACCACAGCATTTCACATACACTTGTGACATTTTTCTCAAATTAATCCTTCACATTTATCCCTTTTAAGCAGTTCTGCTACAGAAGCAGATGTCTCATCGTACCTTGTAAGACACATTCTCCTTACTCAAATGCTTCCCTTTATTTGGCAAATTGCTAGAATTTCAAGAGAAAAAAGTAAATCAGTTGCAAAAAAAAYGCAACAGCTGGTCTAAACACAAGGCACCAAAGGCACCCTATCACACTGTAAACATAGAAGCATTTGAATATAATTATTACACATTTTCTCCAGCAGAAATATAGATGATGTGCCATTAAATAACTCTGCCCATGGAGTCAGACTGGAAATTCTGAACCCCTTTGCAGTGACCTGCCTCTGTCAGTGAGATGAACCAATCTCCATTCTACACTGCATGTGAGCTTTCAGCAGGACCAGCAAGGAAGATATTTTCATATAAAAAAATACCATGCCTATCTCAAGCAAATAATCCAGAAAAACAGMRYWWYASARAAAAAAAAGTGSCTGTCCATCAATCTCATGAGACCACAACAGTGTTTATATAATATTAAAGTAATTTTTCCAACTCAGTTTGCAAATCTCAAACTGCAAAACACATCAGTGTGCTGGACTGTGAACAGAGACTGCCTGAGAAGGCAGCCAGGGCAGAAGCCTCCTTTTCTTTGAACATCTTCTGGTCTTCGAGAAAGAACATATTCTGTATCATGAAGATGCAATGAACACACACAGAGACTTGTCTGCATGAAAGCAAGGAGGATACAAATGCAGAACTGGGGGCAAAGAACAATCTTGGTCATTCACCTGCTCTTGTACTGCAACCAAATCTGGATGRAGCCCAGACAAGAGTTGATCTTATATAGTTATTATTTTCCTCTAAGTCAGTATTTTCTGCTGGACATCACTGAAAGAGAAAGCATTCAAATGAAAATCATCAGACTGGTGTATTAATTTTTTTTTTATTTACATTAAAATAGTTAAGGAAGCAGGAAGCTTCTGAATTTTCTCTATTGTCCTTCAACAGTCTTTTGTGGCAAAGACAGATTTAATGAATGTGGGGCAACAAACTAGAAGAAAGTCTAACTTCCTCTCAGAACAATGGTGTCAGCAGAGCTGATACTCAACTGTACCAGCTTAACATCTCATCTTCTCCATCACTGTCACCGAGCAGCTCACTTTGCATGCAAGCACAAACCAGAATCAGTTCTAAAACAAAAACCCTCACAAAACACTTATTTGCTCAATTTCTACCCAAATGGCTCCACAGCAGAAAATCACTTCATACAAGTCTTAACACCTGCCATAAGTGCTAAATACACTTGGAGCACAAAAACTCTGCCATGTATAACATAATAGTTTACAGTGAAAAGCTCCCCTTCCTAGGATGGGGATCGCTCATTAGAGCAGGGATTAGTTATACAAGAAATCTCACATGGAAAAAAGAACATGAGAACATTCCCCCCAAGACTACATATGAACATTAAATGAATCTGAACTGACAAAGGAAAATACTAACTTKCACCACATACATTAATCTATTTCTAATGATTCTAAAATTCAGCGAGTGGAACATAGAAATGGGATACAGCTATACTGTACAATACAAAGCCATATTACAGTCTAGATTTTAAAAAAAGCTTAAGAGAGATGGCAAAACAAAAATAAAGCTATTAATTTCATTGGGTATGTTCCTCTAACATTTAATATATAACAAGCTCCTGCCACCATGTCAAATGTTGGAAAGACTGATCTGAAGAAAATATAAGGCTTTTAAATAGCAAAAAATTCATTTAGGTTTCATTTGTTGAGTTGCAAAAAGTAGTACTACATAACTTATGTGTACATAGATCTGAAGTTATTTAAATACTGAAACTTAACAAAGCTAAAAAACCTGAAAGATGATGTTTAATCACTTCTTAGAAGCTCACAGTGGCTGATTTTCATGAATTGTTAATTCCTTACATTATTTAGAATATTCTCTCCATCTATTAGACAGCAGCATTGGATATGTAATAACAGTTGATATTGATTACAATGTCTACATTACCATTCTTATAATTTATGCGACAACGTATATTTAAGTATTTCTAGTTACTATAGMGATTCTATAAACACTCTATCCACATTCTTTCCTTGAAATGACCAAATCAGGATCCTGTTGTCATAGCAGCAAGCTGCTTYTTGTAGCCCAGAGCAGGGAGGTGGCTGTGCCTGAGTGCAGATAGGTAAATTACCTCATCCACCCATCTGCTTCTGCCATGGGACAGAAGGAAAAAGCCTGCACAGTTTCTGTGCCACCCACATCTCCTGCATCTCYGTCTGATACTTTACATGGCTACAGACTAAAGCTTCAAAAAAAACACCATCTCAGCTTCCTTCATTTCCAGTACTTGAAATTCACAATCAGTCAGAAAAAAAACCCCACAAAAAGAATGGAGCTACCCCAACCCCTTATTATCCAAAGCATATCTTCTTAAGCAAGAAGAGATGTATGGTTTTCATGACAATACTCAAATTAACCTGTGAAACAACAACATAGAGGAAAAGGTAAAATCCTGCTGTTTATGGTTCAACTCCAAATCATTTAATGTGGCTCAGGCATTCTGGAAGGCCAGACGAACAGCTAAGCTTAAGCAGCATTTAGTCATGTTTACAATCTGCTGTAAATCAATATATTTAGCCAAAACAGTACAAATGCAAAGCCATTTAATACTTGYATAAGACTGAACTACCAGGACTACATTCAACACAGACTCTGTTCTGGCAGCAAGTCTCTTTGCATAGAAAGGAACATATATTTTGTAATCCCAGCCTTGACGTATCAAGCCTACCCAAACATCAAAATAGATGGTGATTGCTATAAACAATTTAATAATTTTCTGGAAATACTTTAACTAATGCCTTTGCTGAAGAATCAACCACATTCATCACTAACATCAGACACATAGTGAATAGAAATTTTGTCTTAATATTGTGAGCCTGCTAGGCTACTGTGATAATTTCTATTCACAGGTCTGTCAAGTCACTAAGGAGTTGACAAGGAGTTTCACTAAGGAATCTGATGTCCCTGCAGACTGCAACGAGAGCTTTTAAACAACAGGGACCCTCACAGCTCTCCCAGAAACAGCAACACAAGAGAGAGATCTGTGACACCTTCACACAAAGCCTGACTCAGCACRGTGCTCCTGCTCTCTTTAACGTGTTTTGGGTTGGAAACATCAACATTAAGTGTCCCAAATACAGAACTGCATTTTCAAAACCACCACCATCTTTTTCTGAGACATTGTCATATCATCATTTTCTGATGACATAAAAGAGGGTCATGAGCAAATCCAACTCAGCACAACATTACAATATAAGCTGAAGTTCCACAAGTAGTTTTTTACCCACTAGCAACTGAACAGACAAATGTTCTCTCAGTGGCCTTTCCAGATGGCTGTTCTCTCCACACCTTTCCCCTAAAAACACATTAACGGTGAGTCACACAGCTAAATGTGTGAGAAAGCAAAACAAGTGTCTATTGAAACAGACAAAGGAACAATTCAGTTTCAGCTTTCACTCCTTTTTGCTGCCCACACTAGTAGTTACTGTCCCTCTTGCCTGATGAAAAGTATTTATCCAATCCATCAGAAAGTTTTTCTTGGCCTCCAAAACATTATCATGCCTCTTTTTCCTTTAGCAATTAGCAAATGTTCTCACTAGTGAAATGTTATTACTAAGTAAAATTAATTATGTAATAATCACTAACAATATTACAAAAGAGGATGTAAATTTTAAACATTCATATAATTTCTTCAAGTTTTKCCAGCAATGTTTCTGTAATGTAGAATAAAACCAGAGCAAGTTTATTTTAATCAACTGGTATTAAAAAAATATCAAATTACTTGAAACAACCTTCGTACAGAGCACATCATGAAATAATTGACATCAAGTAAWGAAGGGAAAAAGGGGCGAAGTATAAAAGCTCACAATGGGTAATTGTTTGCTGTAAGAATGCACAATATGTTTCTTAGAGATGCTAGAGGCAAGGCTGGTAAAAAAAAAAAAAACAACATGAAGAAAAAAATGTAATGAGGACTTGCAAACAAATCAACCATCAGTGTCACAGGTTGAGCATCGCCAACTACTTCATTTGATAGAGTACATTCATTTGATGGAGTCATCAACTGGATGAATAAGAAACTAAACCTTGATTGGAAGGCAGCTTCCTTTTTCTTTGCAAAAGGACAGGCAAGAAAAAGGGGACRGACTTTTCTCTAGAAAGAAGAGTACACAAAGGCAAAATGAGCACCATTCAAGCCTCAACACAAGCCAAATGCTCATTGCAGAACACACTTAAAAAAGAAAAAATTGTTTCCATAGTTTTGTTTGCTTTGCTTATGCTGAATGACCTCACCTGCTTTCCATGTGTGTAACAGATTCTAACAATACCTAAGAATTTGTATTAAGAAACAGTATCTATACTTATATAGCAGCTCACAAATTCGAATAAACCCATTATGAACTCTTCATTGAACTAATCCATCCCAAAACAAACATTTTCAACATTGTTTTGTATTAAATAACAGCTGCCCAAGCCCTCCATCTCCTAAGGCTGTATACACATATTAAATTTTCCCTGCACMTGCAAAAAGGGCTTGAACATTTTATTATCTAAAACTCCACTGCAATACTCAGATCTGATTTCCAGAGAAAGTCTAGTTCACAGAAGCCTGCAATCTGCGCATGTATGTACTAAAATAAAATAAAATAAAAAACAAAAAAACAAAACAAAAAAAAAAACAAAACAAACAAAAAAAAAAGTAAAATTCTATGTCCCCACCCTCCTTGTTCTCCTGTCAGTGTTTGGACTCTCTCACCTCCCTGGGGAAACAACAGCACAGAAACACAGCAAAGAAAGTATATCCCAAACAGCCTAGGGCCTCAATTTCAGAAAGAGAGGTGTTGGAGAGTGATTTAATTACTGTGAAAATGCTCGGTCCCATTAGGGYGACCCAGAGTATACAAAGAATTTGCACTGTCAACACAGATAAGAAATTTCATCAGCTCTCATCAGTTAAGATTTCACCTTTGACTTAAATTTCCTTCTACTCTATTATCACCACCAAACATTCTATTCTACAGGGGGTCTAAACCATTCATGCAAATTTAATTTATGGCAATTTAAACYGTGTCAGAAAGTTAATAATGCAGGAATAATGCATGTGTCTCTCACTGAGTTTAATCAGTGCCCATTAATGTGCCGGTTATTTTGCCTTTTTGTTATTCATGCGTTCTAATCTGAAACCACATTTACATTGAGTGGAAACAAACTTACCCAACTCATCAGACCTCAAAATAAAAAACCTAACTTGTCCAAAAGGCTCATTTTATTCAAGTGATTGTATTTTTCTTAATAGAAATAAATTACAAAAGTTTCCACACAGATRTAACAATTACAAATATTTGCAAGTGCAGTTTGATTCCATCTGCCAAAAAAAAAAAAAATCAAACCATTATTTATTTCAGCAAATTCAGATTTGAAACAGTGCATTGCAAAAATAAAACTATTAGCATTAATTGCTAACAAAGAAGAAAATCTCACAAAACACATTTTAACAGAGGGAAGAGAAACAGAACATTTCAGTTCTGCACAATTGTATTATCAAAGAGTTTCTTCTAACCCACGATGCCAGAAGCAGTGGATTAACCTACTTTCTGTGGGCAAAGACTCGAATCTATTGCTGAGTGCAGCTGTCAGAACCACCTGCATTTCTTTGGCTCCAATCAAGTMTCAGAAGTAAGCCAAAGGGTGATTTCAGGATGCTGCAGTGTCCATTTTAATTTGTTTGTAAAAAAACAAAGTGAAAATATGACCAGTATAAACTGGGAAGGTTGGAAGCTGCTAACCATGTCAGCCTAGAGGCTTTAATTAGACAAGGCTGTGTAATTGGTGCTTGTCAGATTTTTCCTGCATAGACAATKATGTCAGTTCGACCTTTGTTTTTGTGTTTGCCTAAAATGGCCTTTCCAACCTGAATTTGAGCACATTTGGGTTAGCCAGGGAGCAAAGATGCTACTGCCAGGAGTCAATGGCAAGCAAAGCCAATTGTGTGGGGAAAATCTGAGTCTCACAGGGAAAGGAAAAAAATAAGCTAGGGACTTCCAGCTACCAGCAAGCTACCTTCAAACAGTTCAAATGAGTATTGCAAAGTTCAGGTGCTTACCCAGATTCTTGCAGATATCCTCCAATTTAAACCTAGAACAATAATTACTGATTTTTTTTTTAAGGTAATCTATTCAAATCCACCATTCTCCACTTCAGTGTTCCCTAAATATGACAGAAACTCCACTGCATTTAGCTACAGACTACCCAGACACTAAACAGAAAGCACAAAAAGCACAGGTTTCCTTTACAGCATTTGTGCATTCATTCAAGATGCCCAAAAACTATTCTGTTTTCACTGTTTTCCCATTGACAACTCAATATTGAGAGAACCAGGCTGAACGGACATGTTCCTCAAAATCTTCCTCAGCAGACAGGACCTGTTCCTGGGCAAATGCCTTTGTGCATTCTCAGCACACACATGGAAACACTCATCTCCTCATTTCTGAATCAAAAGTTCAYGAAACCTGAGCAAAGCAAGGTTTGGCAGGTGCACAAATACAGTCTGAGTAATAACAGAACGTTCAGATAAGAGCAGCTCCAATATTCAAAGCTCAAAAGTCAGAAGAACAAGTAAGTTGGCCTAAAGTTTCCCAGATTAAGTGAAATTGCTGGAAAAAATATCCAGGATGGCAACTAAGCTGTATGTAAGTATTTACATACGCTTTACTGTATGTAGATATTAGAATGGCTCAGAAAGTAACATTAGAAATACTTGGATTAGTTGTTTTTAAAACTCCACATCACTGCAGCAATGAAAATAGTTGAGACTCAGGCATGAAAATCATGCTGAGCCCTCCCTGTTTCTTGCCTTGTGGAGTTGTATGGATGACAGGACGGGGCTCAAGATGCTTCCAGACAGCTGTAAATGATTCTGGATCTGTGCTACACCAGTTCTGCCAAGACAGCCCCCCACCCAGATGAGATGAGCTGCTGAGAAGCTGCTTCCCTGTGCCTGAACACTGATTTGTGATCAGCCTTGTGCTGCAGACACTGTGCCAGCTTCAGGTACCAGCTGAGAGCTAAGAACCAGCACTGCTGCTCCTGGTACATATCAAAGGGAGCCATCCTTTWGAAAAATTGTTTAGGCACTTCCAAGTAAGAAAATCAACACTTGTGTGTTCAGACAAGATGAAGAACATTGACACAATCCATTCTGCCTGTTCTGGTTCGTGAGCAAGCCTTCAAAGGCCAACAGCACTGAAAACCCAAATGCCTATTTCTGTAAGGGTAATTTGATTTTAATATTACACACCCCGGCAGCTCAGCATCCACGTGTATCTTCATGAGAGAACCACAAAGGGACCTTGGAGACAACTGATCCCAGCTCTGGACCCAGACACGGGGGATGCACAGCCCTGCACCCCACAGAACCTGGGCCAGGCACTCAGGGGGCAGAGAGCACTCCATGCTGAGCCAGGGGCAGAGACACTGCTCTGCCCARCCCAGCACCCTCCTCCCAAAAACATGAGCACTTCAGAGTCTCACATTCCATGTTTTGCCTCCGTTACCCTGATCCTCCTTCTGCAGGAGAAAGAYTGCAGATTCAGCACTAAAGAAGCCCCTAATTGGACACTGAATCCAAATCCACATCAAATAATTTAGATATTGGCTCCACTCCAATCCAGAAAGACTATACTACAGTCTTGTTCTGCTACCATGAAGAAAGCTCAACATTAAAGCCTTTAAAGTCAAATCAGAAACAACCTATTCAGCTTTTGCTTATTCTTGTTGATCACCCCTAAGTTTTTAAAACAACAGCTTTGTGGGCAATAAAGTTTAAGACATAAGTTTTACCCAGGMTTCACACTTCATGTCCCACAGGGCCGTACTTCAATATTTTTAAAGCTGATTCATCTTGCTTCTGTGGCTTTTGTCTTCATTTACTCTAACTGGATGGAGAAGCTCTTTATCTGATCCATCTTATTTTTACAGATAAAAYTGAAGTGTAAACACAATTTATAATGTGAAAGATGTTAGGAGCACAAAATCCCACCTCAGATTTATGTATTATTATGCACACATTAAATTCATTGATTTGTGAGGTTTTTTAAATTTATTTTATAACTTGAAAAAACCCAACTGAAAATAACTATTAAAAGTAATTAATTTTGTATTTTGCTTACTTGTTAATTTAGGCACAGAAAAATATTATGTTATTAAAAYTACTGAGGTCTGTCTTGGGTGAAATAACTCATCTATTAGCCTGGGATCAATGCAAATTAATCCACTCAGCACCATGAAAAAGGCTGCTTCTACTYCTTATGTTGCATCAGAGTAGGAAAAGGTCTGATAAAGAATGGATGAATAGGCAGAACAAATAATTTGTCATACAACTCGCTTTTAGCAGCAGAGAGTAATTAATTTAGATAAATTATATCAAATGTCCTGCATTTTAAATGGAAATTTCATTAAAGCAATGATGCTTTGATTAAGTCCCCCTCTAACATGGGTTATCAGTGGGAGGAAATGAGCACTTTCRTTCCCCTTTTTTTCTTCAACACCATCTAACAATTGCTGGCTMCCATCAGCTCAGAGTCACTGGCCAAAGCAATCTCTGCTGTGACTCTGGGCCCAAGGAGACTCTGCACCATTCTCCCGATGCAGTATCACACAGCAGAGCACTCCCACTGACACCTTTGCAGAGATTCCTGCCCAAACAATGGGAAATGAAGACCTTTAATAATGCCACAGCCACACAAGCATCCCAGCCACAACAGCCAGTTTGGATGTCACAGGCTTCCTACTTTGAGCACTTAGACAAAACTAAGATCTGGCTGAATCAAGACCTAAATCCCATTTCTGGGACAACACCTGTAGAGGAGATGGATGTAGGATTACARGAGCCTATTGATTTTCTGGTTATTTCTCTATATGATTTCTGTGGACAATGCCAAATCTTTGGCATGCAAATGGAAATCCTGGGAACAACCAACCTYGCAGTGCTTGCTGTGGAGGTATTTTCACAGCCAGGTTACAAAAATACAAAGCTCTATGAAACGAGAGTGAAAAATATTCAGYCATTTACTGCAGACCCAGTCAGAACAAAGTCACTCTGTACATRCCATCCAAAACTATCCTGTCAAACCATCAGATCATCGTCTGTCTAAAACACCAGAATGACACAGTAGACAACATTCTCTCCAGCAAAAAAAACTTCCTTGAAAGATGAAATTGTAAGTTTTCAGGTGTGACACCCAACTGAGAGAGCTATCAGACTCCCAGATTATTTAGATGTCTGAGGAATACAAAAAGCAGGAATAATATTTTGAGGTCTGATACTTAGCAAATAGTTCAGGCTAGTTCTCCAGAGGTCTGCCCGAGTTTGGTTTTTGCCAGAGTRCCACAAGATATAAACCCGGACCATTTACAGTGGCATTTTCTATCATGACTCATGGCACAAGGAAAGAGGTGTGYTTGACATTTGTCTTCCTTGCCTCCTGAAAGCAGAATTTACCTCCATTTAATAATGTTTGAAAATTATATTTTTAATAATTCATCTTGTTTTCTTTTTACTAAACCCTCTTCTGACAAGAAAAGGTTGTTTCAGCAACAGTCAATCAACAAGCAGCTAAATTGTAACTGTCATTTCCACATTGTAGAAATTTACATATTTCAAAATGTAAATCACCAGACAATCTAAAATAATTTAATATTAGAGRGTAAAAAGCAATGTTTTTTAATAGACTGAATCTTTAATTCTGGKTTTTTTTCACCCTAGTGAGAAAGTGAGAAAAAAAACACATTTAAAATAAATAAATTAATTAATATATCAAAGCTACAGGGTCATTAAGGAAGCTTTTAATCTCTCAGAAGGATAAAGGGCTATTCCTGCTCCTTACATTTTAAAGGAAAAATGTATTTAATTGGCCATGAACCAATCTATCAACCTCAATCATTCCAATTACAGCTCACATTGGAAGAAAACAACAACACAACATCCAAATTTGGCTGTTCCACCAGCTAAAAGACCTAAAGGGCACTTAGCCTTGAACAAAYTCCTGCCTTCATAAAATCAAAAAGTGAAATAAAAACATCAAACTGAACAATAATCTAGGTCAATCAGAGGAGTTAAGAAACACTCAGTCCAGCATAAAGAACAGAAACAAAAAACAACAAACATCCCAACAACAAAAACCAACCCCAAAAAAAGAAAAAATCCACAAAAAAAAAACCCTAACAAAACCAAACCAAAAAAAAACACACCAAACCAAACAGCTTCAACATATTTAGTTTCTTAAACAGTTACACGAAATAAGGTACAACAGGGTCAGGTTTTTCTTGCTGCAAACAAGGAGGCTCTCATTCATTGAGATGTACCACTGTTCCCATGCACAGCAAAAGCTTCTTTTCCCAKTTGACCATGGGGCAAAAGGGAGAATAATTAACCTTCTTCCTGCAAATAACAATTCATGGACTTCACCAAATCCAACATCTTTGATGCCTCCTAGAACTTTCARCATCATTCCTCAATTAAGTTTGGGGAGATTTCCWWMYRAKAYMMSKKRTMTYRKWWGGAAGCAAGAAGTTACATCTCKAAATTTCTACCTACCTTGAACTGAACTTGTTGCCACATTTAATTTTCATGCAAGTCACTCAAACTACTAATTTAGAATTTTATCACAATACTGTGAGTTGCAACATTGTCACTTATCAGCTTTGCACAAAAAAATCTATGTGTTAAATAATTCCCACATCACTTAAAATACCTCAGTTCAARGTGACAATAATTCTGCTAGACCATTACAAACCAGATATTTATGACCATACTTCCCCTTCACTCCCTGATTCCAAATACAGCTCACTTAACTGTTGCCTTGTTTTTTTTCTTTCTTTTAGAGCTCCTTGAAAGACTCCAACTTCAAAAGCATTTATGGGAATAAAATTGTGCACCAAGTCCCAAAGCACCTCAGGCAGCTACTACATGGCTATGCCCACACACAGCAGAAGGATTTCACTTATATCTTTTAAAAAATAGATAGAAACTCCAGTATAMACATCATATGAATTGAGATTCTTAAGAGATACAGTAGGTTATAACCAGAATCTGGATACCAAAGCATATTTCCCCTCTTTAGGAAACAGAATTGATCTGCTACTGTTAAATAGATCAATGGTTTCATGTTTAACTAACCTTAATTACAGCTACATAATTTTTTTTTTTTTTTCCTCCAACAAAATTACCAAGGGAAGTTTCACTGTGGTAATTGGATCACGGAAAACATGCAAGCTCAATGGAGTAATGCACTGTCCTGTTGTATCCATGTGGTCCCTGCTGTCTTGACATTTTKGAATGCAACAATAAACAGGATATTATTTACAGGTGTTTTCCTATTACTTTTCATTTGCCTGTGTCACCATAAATACTGAAACATTCCCATGCATACAGTGTCCCTCATACATCCATTTTAAATCAATACACATGTGCCTCAATGCATGAGGTGAATGATTCCTGTCACCAAGAACAAGGCACAGGCACAAGGCCAAGAAAAAGCCATTTGTGAATCCTATTCCCAGTTGAGAGCAAAGCTAGTTAGGAATTTTCTGGCAGAAATTTAGATGAAACTTAAATACCTGGCAACTTGGGGACTCAATTAGCTTTGACTGGGCAAGGAAGAAAAAATACCCACTCTTTCACTCCTCAGTGAACTTCTTTTATTTGATACTCAGAGAGAATGGCAGGATGAGAGATACTTTTTCCTGAAAATATAGAAATCTTATTTGGACTAGAGAAGAAWGCAGAAAGAAGAAGAGGATCAGTCCTCTTCCCCATCCCGAAATCTTGGGACTTGCAAATACTGAATCAATGAAACTAAAAACCCAGGTTGTTTTTTTCTCAGAATGATTTTATTTTAATTCTAGTCTTAACTCCATTACTATTTTTTGTTACTTCAAAACTGGTACCTTCTCTGCACCAATTTCTGTCGCCTACCTTCCATATCTACCTCAATAGAGACAATAAGATTAAATTTCTGTGAACATTAAACAAACATGCTTTCTGCGCTGCAATAATAATTTTTAAACCACAACAAAACCCCACCTGTATTTGTGTGGAGGAAAAGCACTAATACTTGGAGTAGCATTCCTGAAAAGTACCATTATGGCACACTCAGTCAACAAGAAATAGAGAAGGATCAGCTTCCCCTTAGAACAGTCTCAAAACAAATTTCATATACTTTAAAGATGTGAATTATTCAGGGTTCATAATTAGCTTGCAAGCTCTGAAAGTAATAAATTGATTTACCAATTGCCACAACATTCCTCCTACTAAGAGCATAAGACACACAATAAGAGCATTGAAGACAATACATCCATCTTCCCTATTTACAGAGGAAATTCAGTTCATCTTTGCAGGTTACCCTGGAATGCATCCAGAGGTCAGCTGTCAGAGGTATAAACTTCCTCAGAGTATCAAACTGACAACAAAACACTTTATACCAGTTTCTTACACACATCATTTATAGCACAACTTGTCCCTGATGCCTTATCAACAATGTTGTCAGAGATAAATCTTTAAAGAATTGGTTTTTAATAATTTAAACTATTGCTTTATCTGTCATCACATTCTAAGAATAGAGAGTTTGGGAAAAGTTGCTACTAAATGTTGAAGACTGAGTCAAGTATCAGTGAATACATTTGCTGTCTCCTCCAGAGAGTGCCAGTGATGGACCAGACTGATCCTATGCTGGTTCAAGAGATGAGTTGACTCTCTTCTTCCTCTGTGCAAAACCAATTATTTACCAGAGCCTGAAATCAATATATGGAACCTTTGTTAATTTAGGTAAAAAAAAAAAAAAAAAAAAAAAAAGAAAACCTTAACTTGGGCATGTCAAGTTCCTTCAGTTATTTGTATCTTTCTTCAGGGGAAAAAAATCTTGTCCAACGTTTTCAAGAGTAACTTGAGTTATCATTAGTTTTCAGTTTGCACAGTCATTCAAACAATGCCTTATCATCCAGTAACACCTTCCCCAGGAAGCAGCACATGCAGCAGGTATGCCCTGATGTGGAACTGTTCATAAACAGCTTGAGAATCACAGACTATGGTGTGGAGGCAGAGGGATGTCATTAGAGGAGATGGGCATGATGCACCCTGCTCCACCAATTCCTCCCTAACCTGGCAGAGCATCACCAGCTGCATTTGGAAATSCACAAAGTCCAAGTGCAAGCAATAACAGAAGTTGCCTGGGCACTGGCTGGACATGGCAGACCACCTGGATTTACCCACAGACCAATTCCAAGTCACTGGGCTTTTGACAATGTCAGTGTGAGCTCCTGAAGCACCTCAGTCCAAGGAGCTTTTGTCAACCCAAGGGTGTATTCACTGCAGCAGTAGGAACAATACAGSCTTGGCCATTTATCTGCAAATGTTGAAACACAGAAACATTTTTACCTTGCTCTCACTGTACCCCTATCCTGTTCCCCAAAAGTTGTCAACAAAATGTAGATCATTGAACCAGTGAAGGTCTGTTCCAGGAGCAAACACTGGAATTAACATTAATACACTTTGGACTACTGGAAACCCCATTTTAAGTTTACCTACCTGTTAATTTGAATTTACATAGAAACAGTAACTGAAAGGGTGAAAAAGTCATTAAAAACTCAACTACCATTTCCTTACCACCTGCACACATATAAATAGAAAAAGTCACTCGTTGGCCTTAAATCACCTTCCCATCATCAACATATTCTCCAAGCCAATCATAAGGTTCATTATAGGTCAATCACCCTTTAATTCTCTCTCCAGAGAGAATAAATGCTTCATCAAATACCAAGCAGTAACCTTTTCAAAGGTGGGACTGAATTCATAAACCAGGCAATTTCAGAAGCAAGAGGTTTTTAAAGAAGCTGGGCAGAAGCCTAACTCCAGTCAGTCACTCCACACAAACAACGTCCACCCTGAGCTGCCACAGAAATCACTACAACCCAACTCAAAGCTTATTCTCTAAGAATACTACTGAGAAACTTCGCAGTGCCTACTTTTAGACAAATGAAAAATCACACACATTCAAGTCTTCTGCTACTCAGGCCCAAACCAGATGCTGCCCTAGTGATGTAAAACAGATTCTCCCTACTGCAAGCAGAGAACCAAGCCTAGGCTCATGTGCCAAAACTCTTCAAGCAGAGCCTGCAGCATCTCTGCTTTCTTCTACCAAGGATMTCCAGGGAAGAGACCAGCTATTTGCTCATTCATGTCAAATCATTTTGACATTTATGAAGACCTGGTATCTTWTTAAGAAACACTATTAAGGAAAACGCCAAACAGTATTTCCTAATCTTAATCAAAAGCCTAATTAGGGAGGGAAAAAAATTGTAGGAGAAATATCTTGAGCTTTCATCAAACTTATTACAAAATTAATAGACCAAAAGTTAATTAAAAAGAGTCTAATCACCTTCACCTACATTGTTTTGGACATGAAAAAGGTGTTGATAACTTGYAGCAATTAGCAATGCTTTTCACTGTCTAAATCTTTTGCCAGTGTTTCCCAAAAGACTCAAGATTTCACATTTTATTTCCCCCCGAACCACCCCACTTCAAGTGATATTTTTCCTAACTTGTGTTGGCTGTCTGCAATAAGTATATTTAAGACACACCATGCAAGGGAGATAACCCTCTAGTCCTTAGCAGATAAGATATAAAATATGTTTTKTCTCATCTGACAATCAGCAACAAATTGAACCTTCACCCAAGCTACTAATAAAGTTATTTTTGACAAAYTGTAAACCAAAACAGGAATAAGATTTAATCTACAAGGAGTCACCATATTAGAAAATCATTAAAAGTTGAAAATACCTCCAAGATTAAGTCCACTCTTTGCCCAAAATGATAAAAAGCCTCAGCCTGCCTTCAGCATCTTGAAATAAAAACAGACACCTGACCTAAGGTGTGGCTGTACCACCCCAGAGCAAAGCAGCAGAGGGAGGGCATTGCCAGGGTCAAGGAACTTCAGATGGCAAAACTTCTTTAAGTAAGTTCTTCAAATGGCCCCAATAGCCCAATCGCCAAATGCCACAGAGAAAAAAAAAATCCACAATTATATAAAAATGGGAAAGAAATGCAGTTTGTTAACCTCAGCATATACTTTCAAGTGAACTTAGAACTTGAGACCAAAAGTTGCCCAGAGTCACACAGAGCACATGAGGTAAAAGTTCTTAAAGTCCTATAAAAAGCCTTGCCCCAAGCCTAACCTCCTTTCCTTCAGTCTTTTTTTTTTCACTTCCTTTAGTCACTGAGACATGATCTGAACTTCAATTCAAACTTTAAAATACTTAAGGCAAGAAAATTATAGAGCTTGCAGTTCTAGCTGCATTCATTTGGCTATACTTGATTTAAAGTTTTATTTGTCCAACCAGCCCAAACTTCGGAAGGGGAAGCAGAATAGGAAAGTACAATCATCGTGTAGAGTTTGCTAGAGCCATCTAAAAAAGTGTAAAGATATAGGAGTTAAACACAGAACAAAAAATATGGCACCTGAGGTCCTCTTAACCATGCCAAATTAGAATCAACATCTGCGACAAAGACTCCCACAAAGTTTCTCAGTTGTTTCTAACATGTGAACAGCTGTGAGACTGAACTCACAGCAATACAGAATTGCAACAAGGTAATACGATTTACAGACTTCTGCAGGAGCTGCTTGTAAAGAGCAATACAGAAGAATTTTGTATTGCAAAGGCTGTTGAAAAGCTGATTAAATTGTATTAACTGCCAGAAAACAAGYAGCAATTTCACAAGACAGAAATGATAACACAATGGTGATAAGTCAATGGGYTCACAAGACAAAACCAAATAATGTCACTAGGTGGTTACGCAAGCAGACATTAATCACTTCCATCAAAGCGACCAGTCCAGTTTCCACGTCCCAGAAAATGCCAACAGTATTATGAAACTAGGTTTTAGGGAAAATAAAAGGTGCAACTTGACAGCCTAAGTAGAAATAGCTGAAACATTTAGAAATTATAAAAAAAGCAAAGGCAAATTCTTCCAGAAGTTCAGCTGTAGGAATTTCATCTGTATAGATAATTCATGAAGTAAATCACCTTAGTGAAATGTTTCTTTCCTACTGGCTGCAGCTAAAACAATTTTCTACATCTAAGAGAGCACAGTCTGTGAAGACAAAAACCACAACATRTCAGAGAAAGCTAAATACATCTATTTAAAAAGACCCATTACAAGTCYTTTCCTTTACAGCATCTCTGAAAAATCAGATAGCAGTTTTTATTAAAATAACCACTTTCCCAATAATTATTWAAAAAATCCTGTACTGACATTTTATTTTTGTGGCCTAAAGTGCCCAGACCCTCAGGAAGTATTTCATAAGAACTAATAGATCGCATAAATGAGCCATAATGGTTCTCATTAACTGGTCATTACAGCCACATTCCATCACTTGCCACATTCCATGGTGCTTTTTTCCCCCCTAGGAAAGCGCAGACACACCTTCCTGACAGCTGCCACATTGAAGTGCTATCACCAAGAATCCGAAAATATTTTTAAAAACCTATATATCMATTTACAAAGAAAACACCAACATATAATTATATTAAGTAATGATTTGAGCAGAAATATATCAAGTAGCAATAACCAGGGGAAAAGAAAAAGATAGCTGCATCATATTTTTTTTTTCATAGCAGCTTACGTTTAGCGGTGCTTCAAACCAGAAGAGTTTTGTGCACACCCTCCTCCATCTCCCTCAGGGGGCACACTGACCACCCTAACAGCTCTGCTCTCTGGCCTCTCACACACCACCCCAAAGCTCAGCTGCCCTTTTAATCCTGAGCCACTTYTGTGGCCACAGAGAGACTCGTCTTTCCAAYGCTTAGCTAAGCTATATTCACCTCYTCCCCAAGATGAGTAGAGCRCAAAGGGKGCWGGCTTCTGTCACTCACAGCTTTGGATTTATGTACAAGCTGAAGGGCTGAGTGCAAGTCCTGGTCTCCCGAGGCCAGTAAGGTTTGCAAGTGCAGTKTCTGCCCACCCTTGACTCCTTCTTTTCCTGTAGTGTTGGCAGTTTTACCTACAGGCGAGTGGCACTGAGCAAAAATTAAAGCTTGCATCTGAGAGCAGCAATGTGCACCACAGCAAAACCATCTCTGCCTTCAGCTCACCAGAGCTACACCAGCATTCTGACAGGAAACCACCCATGGGTCCASAAACACAGAAACCTCTCTTTTTTAAGAAAATCAAGAGCCATAGCATCTCTCCAGCAAGGCAAAACACAATGAACTACAGAGCTTAACTAGTTTCAAACAGGTCTCAGAACTGAAATTTTAACTTCCAGTTCCTTTGATCCAGACTATAATTTTCCTTTAGCTCAGATTTAGACTAATCCTTTGCATGACTGTGGGAGAAGGATAAAACACCATTCCCATGCTGGGCATGGATGCATTTGGACTACAAACACAGAGGAGCTCTGTAGCTTTCCAGTTTAAAAAGGTATAACAGTATTTCCTTCTCACAGACAGGTGTGAAGACTGTTGCACTTGTGTTTTGCAAGACATTTCAGTCCCAGAACAACAGAGGTAATACTAATCCACACACTAAAAAGCAGATATGTCTCTGTGCTTCTTCAGTAACAAGGCAGAACTTGGGTTTTGTCATTCAGCGACATGAACTGACAGAATCAGGTAAAGTCATCCATATGTTCTGATGAAAGCATTTTTATATGGAGTATCTTTTTTAAAAGAGACAAACATTTCACAAGAATGGAAAAAAAAAAAAAAAATATTTAGTAGAGACCAGCTATTAAGAAYTCAGTTAAGGACTGTTTCAGCATGAAGTTGCTCAGCACAGCACAAACTGCCAGCTGTAGCACACGAAGTAAAGCCTGACCACTTCTCAATCATTTATTTTACTTATTTCCTATGAAGAGAAAACCAAATCCATACAGAATGATTGAAGAAACCTTCTAGAAAGACAAGTTTCTYGAACAGGTTTATTTGGACTTGCCTGTTGAGCCCTCCTCTAGAACACAGCTTATGCTAGAAGCAGAATTCTGTTGTGGAAGAAGAACAAGATTAAGAATGTCAAGCTTCACTAACACTTTAATGAAAAATTACCTACTCGGGCTTGTTAGATCTTTTTCCCTTCAATTGAGCTGTGCATTGGGGTAATTCATTGCATAGCTTCCAAAAAAGCTTTTAGTCAGCAGCACTTCTGTCTGCCTTAGGGTAAGAAAAGCCTCCTGCCTCCATTCCCGTGGAGCTTTAAAAGCAGGTCTGATTGCTCTTCATGTGGARAGCTGCCATTTCACTTTCACTAAAGGCCAGATTAGGGTTAGATCTGATTCTAGCTAGGCAAGGAAAAAAAAAAAAAACAACACCAGAATGAATGATGTCAGCCTGAGGGAAATGCTAAACAAGAAAAATACTGCGTCATGCAGCTTTCTTTCCTTGTTCCCTGTGCACCAGCCTCTCTGAKTCACAGTTCACTACACTGCAGACCTGTTATTGCATCAATTCTTTCCATATTCTCWTTCAAGGGTTTATCTGAAGGTTTAGAATAAAGTGACCGGGTTTATCTCTTGTCTTGCTCTGATGCATGAGAGCAAAGCCTAAGGTGTATCATCATAATTGCTCATTCAACAAAACCACTCCCCTCTAAGCGACCTTTGTGTGACTTGGAAACAAACAGCCCCAGGAGCTGATCGGCTGAAAACTAATCACTAGTGAGAAAAACCAACCAGCCAGCCTAGATCACTTAAGCCAACTCACCTTAGGGTCAGAGCATGGCAGGGAAAGCAGACCTGCAACCACACAACATTACAGCTGGCTTGAACCACTGCAGGTCCATCCTGTCAGAATCCCTTTGTATGCCTAGAACTGGAGATTAATGGTGCAAGCAATCAGATTACTAGATACTGATTTCTTTTTAAAACTGCATCCCCATTTGATCTCAAAATGAAGTCAGGCCCATGCTTACATCCTTCAGCTTTTGAAATTCTTTAAGTGCAATATTGAAATGAGAGCAAGTATGATGATATTTTGCTTGATGATTTACATCCAGACAGGACTCCTTCATCTGAGCTCTGAATTCACTCACTTTCCTGCAGCCACATAAACTGCACTCCCTGTACTRAACTGAATGGAGTTACTGTTCTGCAGTTCCCATCAGGAGTTTACCCAATTTCCCTGGTGCGTTTGAGTGTTCTGCTGAAACGTGCAACAGGAAGTAAACATGGATATTACAGAGCTGTAYCTAAGAAAGATTTTGGGGATCTGTCCACCCTCCTCATCCCCCARGGAGACTGGGAAAAAAGACTGTCCATGGATATCAAGTTTTAGAGTCAGGGAAATCTTATATCCTATCACAGCTAAGAGCTTGATCCTAGTGTAACATACATATATATATAATAATTTATATAATTTCAGTATACACAAAAGCTAGCAAAGTCTATTGTAAAGGAACATAGGCAGGAAACTACTTGCACATACAGAGTTAAAATGTCAGTTTAGTCCTATTCTTTTAAAAACTAGTCAACAAAAGATTTTTCCTTGTCTTAATCCAGAAAATTATTGTGTTTTCTAAAGTATATTCAAAGTATAACATCTTTACTATTTCAGGTTCTGCTGATAAAGGTTGAAAGATGAATAATCATCAAACCCTGGAACTGGAATGTGCCACATCATTCTTAGCCATTTTCCCATTGAAAGGTTTCTGTTTGCCAGAGCTGTTCAAGGAAGTTGTCTGGTTTTCAAACTTAGGTAGCATGACCCTAAGRGAAGGGTCACTAAGGGAAAACAAAGTCCAGACTCCTTTCGTGATCCCACTCAAGCTCTGAAAAGCTGCAGGAAGGAGCGCTGGGTGCTGAGCAGGAGCAGGGAGAGCATCCCCGCTGCAGCTCTGTTCCCGGTGCTGCTCCGGCTGCCGCACCGCCGCTGCCTCCCCTCCTCGCCAGCTAATTGCTGCACTAAGTCCCGGGGATTAACGAGTTCTGAGGAAATATTGAGGGATGCAAGTCTTAAAAGCTGAAGAAAAGAAGCCGAAAAAAAAATTTCTCTTTTCATCTGCTGCCATCCCCTCTTGTGTTGCCCTTAAGTCGCAGGCTCCAGCTGCAGTCGGGAAGGGCTGGCAATCGCTGCTCGCAGACAGCACAAGATTGCCACCTGCAGGGCTGGGGAGCAGGACCGCGACACCCGGCAGCACGGAGCGGCAGGAAAATAGCTACAAAACAGGTTGTGTTTTCCATAGAAACTCACTCAATTCTCTCTTTTTTTCCTTCTCAATACTCTGACTCAGAACATTAATCTACTGTTCTCAAGTGGAAGAAAACTTAAGGGCTCTGCTCTGGCACAGAGAGATTAAGTAGACATGATAAAATTCTTCTACATATTCATGCCCCAGTTCTTATCATTTTCTTATAGCTCCTGGAGATTGCGATATGCTCTTACCTTCTAATTTTTTTTTTATAGTTTTACTTTCCCTGTTCATATTTTGGTAATAAAGCAGAAGCTGAGAACATATCCACCAGGACTCTCATACACGGCAGACAAGATAATAATAAAATTGACTTGGTCCACACTGACTTTCAGACGGAAAAGAGGTTTTTATTACTAGTTTTATCTTGGACTGACACTGAAATGATTTTTACAAAAGCTATCAGCGYGCCTGCTTCTGCAGACAAAAGCCTATAAACCAGTGCACCCACAGGGAATACCAATTCCACATAATATCRAGAAGGGGGAAAAGACTCTAGAGGTTTGCATCATATATGCTCTGTTTACTTTGAGTGACCCTAAGTTTGGAAAAAGCCTTTTATCATTATAATTTTGTCTGTAAGACACCATAGAAAAAAAATTGGAAAAGCAATGACCAATATGTGACTTGGTAGGATGCACAAAAGAGTCAAAATGGCCAATTCTACACACCTCAAACACAAGGAATAGTTAAATGCTGAACACTTTTCTGCTTCAGGGACCAAGCAAGCTGGAGGAAAAGCCCTTCACAGCAGCAAATCTAATCTTTAAGACAACAGTTGCATTAAGTCATGGCTCAGAGCATATACTGAAGCTCAAGAAAAACAAACGCTACAGGGCTACTGATACCCTCTACAAACCAAGCACCACAAATGTAAGAATTTCAAAACTAAACTAACTACATTTAACAGGATCCAACCCTGTAAGCGTAAGCAAGTACACTGCTAATGCATCAARCAATTTCAAACTCAGCCTGAAGCAAAACCAAACCAACAGCTGGTGCTTCTGGATTTACCATGGTACAGTGACTTTCTGGAGGACTGTATTTTCTCTATTTCTACTTTTTATGAAGAAAGGTCAATCAACCCACAAAACTTATTCCT
The DNA here is from genome assembly GCF_030028575.1 of Malurus melanocephalus. Lineage (NCBI taxonomy): Eukaryota > Metazoa > Chordata > Aves > Passeriformes > Maluridae > Malurus > Malurus melanocephalus. Next base: position 951,009 of record NW_026623505.1, read on the forward strand.
AGCTACCTCATTAAAAATCCAGAAAATTGGCAAGTAAATGAAAGCATCTTCATAAGCAACTATGCAGCAGACATAGAAAGCACATCTTCTGAAGTCAAAAAATATGGGACAAAGAGATTTAACTGGGTATACTTCCTTTTTTAAAATTTTTTCAACTTCTGACCAACTATTAGATTATTTCAGTAGTTTACCTGAAACACTGGAATCATCCTGCGGGTTCGGTCAAGAATAAATCAAGCAATAGAATCCAGTGATCCATGACATGGTCAATAGGAGGATAACATGATTTTAAGGAAACAAAGCAAATTCAAGAGGATTTCAGGACAATGCTTTAACCAGCTTGGATTAAGCTGCTTTAAGAAGGGATAGAGAGATGCAACTCTAGGTTTGGAAAGGGGGCAAAATAGTCTTGGTTTCACCTGGTGAACTAAGAAGTGGGGCATTTTTTTCTGGACACACTGAGCTGCCTGCTAGTGGCTGGTGAAMAAGTGGTGAAAAGCTCAGTGAAGACTCTACAACTCCCATCCTACATTATCTTATTTTGATAGCTGGCTCATTTTAAACAGAAATAAACACTAACATGGACATGAAAAAGACAGGCCTTACTGAACACACAAAACTTCAGCTGAAATAAGGGGTGATGCTGAGCCCTTTTCAGTCCTTATGAAATGCAAGGAGGGAAGATTTATCTTGGAAAGCAGTGGGGAAAACCAGCAGAGGCACAGCCTTTCTTAAAGAAACAAAACATGAACCGAGCATCATCAGTGTCAAGAGAAATCACCAATGTGAAATCAGGTGGCAAGAAACCACCTGAAGTGAGCTGTTTTATCAGAAGCTATTGTTGTTTATTCTGTCTGAATGAAGACAAACTTATTCCTGTCCTTGCCCAGCCACCAGCTAGTCTGAAGCAGAAAAGATGAACACTAATCAAAGGCACCAAGCAGAAATAAGGTGAAAAGAGAAGCATYGAGTGATTGCTACTAGGAATTGCAAACAGATTCAGAACAAATTAATAGGAGACAAGCCTGATCAGAGCCAGGCACACAAATAATGGAATGAAGTCACAGTGGGAAGAAAACCCATCCCACAGACACAACAGGAGATGGACCAAACAAGTGACACACAGGGCCCTGAAATTTGACAAGTCATGATACTTTGATTTCTAAAAATATAAACTACTATTTTTTTTATTCTTTTTTTTTTTTTTTACAAGCAAGATGACATTATGCTCAGAGGTACTGAGAAAGTTATATGAGACAAGAAATGTTTTGTGGGGATTTGTCAAGGAAAAATAATAAGAGACCTGAATTGCAATAATTTTGCCCTTAACAAGTTCCTTCTTCTAAATGCTGGGAGCTGTCAATGGCAAGCAAATTCTTTTGAAGGGACAAGCAACCATTAGTAGTTTCTTTTCTAGTAAAAGAAGACAATCATATAAACATTCTTAAACAGAGTGAATTGAAATATTTCCGCTTTTTCCCAAGCACTACCTGGGTCCMGGTTTTCCTTGCACTTATGAACAGATCACTCTTAGCTGAGACAGAGCACATTGCCCAGATTGCTTGTGAATRTCTAAGAGACAAGCCCAGAAGCTGGGTGTGCACCAGTTGTAGGCTCCCAGCACAGCCTCCCCTAGCAGCTATCATGCAGTCCTGCTTCACCTATAGAGGAGGGCTAACAGCTCTAGTCAGCCAGCGTAACACATGACTCATGTTTAACCATTACAGCAACTTAAACAACTCGTGAATTTCCTGGCGTTCATCAGAAAAATGTCTCAATAACACATCCAGGAATAACAGACTAACAGGCAGAGACAAAGGCTGGGTAACAGTTAATAATACTTGAACAAAAGCATTACCCTCCTTTTACCCCAGGTAGTTCCCAAGTATTTTTTTGTAAAGCTGTCTTGGACAAAAATGCATATGCAATAAATTAATTTCTTCTACTTTTCTCCTTTTACCAGAAAGGAAGCAAAAAAATCACACAAACAGAGCTCCATTACTAGTTTTCTTTTAGATTATCAGGGACCTTTACTCTTTTCTCMAGAGCCATAGCTGGAAATAATGGGCAGGGAGCAAGGGCCACARCAGTTAGTTACAGCTGGTAAAGCAGTGCCATGAATGTCAAATCTGTGCAAGGCCCGTGTTCCTTACTCACCAAGGGTGCATAACAGATTTATGAACTTTGCAGTCCCAAGAGAAGATCTCACCTGCCTCTGCTTGACAACTGCTTTCATTTTCCTCAGCACTGGCTTCCTTGGCCTCTCAGTTCCTATTACCATCTGCTCCCTGTATCTCAGACTGCAAAACACAGGGGRAAAAAAAACCCAAAGCAAAAAATCAAATAACCTTTACTTACAGGTAACCAGCTGCCTCTTCTCCATATCCAAGGCTTCTGACCGCCACCACTTTTCATTAAATGCATTGATATTCCTGCTCAGCTCAAGTTAATACTATTTCCATCAAAGAACTTCACACCTACCTCCTAAGAAATCCCAGAAGAGAGACTAAGGAAATACTTTATAACATAATAAAACCATCTCTGGACACATTGTGAGAGTCTGATGTGCCTATTCTACTGAGGTACCCAACACTGCACCCATACTCAGGAGGGGGTCACCTTACTGCAGGGCAGACTGGAACAAACTACACATTAGAACTACAGCACATCACATCTGCTTACAGAAAAACAGGCTGTCCTCAAGATACATCAGCTTGCCCTGGATAAAAGAAGAAAATGGTAATATGTAAAAATCAGACAAAAAAMCATATTATTAGTTCACTTAARGCAACATCTTCTAGACAACCTGCATAATTGGGAACAAGGCCCAAAAGRCACAAATGTCTTCCTAAAATTACATTCAACCAAAACTTTTGCTCACAATGTCAGGTTTGTCAGGTTTTCTGGCACTGCAGGCTGAGAAATCCAAAATACATTAACTAGCTGGAGTTAAACTGASCTCAGCTACATGGCTAAAACTGCCAAGTGACCCTGGTCACACATAAAAATAATCCCCAAGTACCAGATAACAAAGTCCACACCTTCAAAGAAAGAGGAGCTGGTTAGCAAGAAATCATTCATCCTACAACAGAGAGCAGGTGATACACATCACATCAGCTGCTTGGCTGCAGCATATTTCCTTGCACCCATTCTACCTGTTGTCCCACATTTTGTTAATCTAAATACCAAGACAACCTTGTAGCCTTGTACTGACAAAAATCCTTTCTACCACATCAGCATTTTACATAATGTAGTTTTAATTCAGAGTATAATATCAAATCATCTGGGAAAACCATGCTCAGCTTTAATCTTTTCTGTGAATAATTAGCAACTTGGCAACAAAGGACACCTGGCTCTCTCTGGATTGACATGTATTCCAGCATCAAGACATCTGCATTTTCACCAAGGACCTTGGTAATATTCTGTTATCTAATTTCTGTTTTTTCAAGCTCAAAAGGAAAGTGAGGTTTCAAGGAAGAAACCATGTCCACTTTAAACCGTGTTCATTTACCTGTATATCAGACTTGTTCGCATTCCTGATACCTGACTGTAACACTACTCCTGAAATAGAAAGAGGGCCAGAAATTACTACAAGGTACCTGAGTTTATAGAAAACATTCAGTAAAGCACTGTTGATTTTAGGACAGTGTGCAGAYAACTGCACTCAGATCAAAGACAGCTACTCTTTCCAGACATCATCAGGACACAGCTTGGAACAGATTTTAGTGCAGGCTGCAAACTTCTGGCATGTCTAAATGGTATCCCTAGAGACTTACACCATTGGTTGGAATTTCAAAGTTCCCATTTGCTGCTCCTTGCATGGAGTTGGAATTGAAAATTATGTCTGTGACTCTTGATGTGGATGCCTTGTATCTCTTTTTAGTACAAAGCAAAGAGATGTCATTTTTCTTCCTTGTCTAGGAAAAGGAAAAGCTCCATCYTCTAGCCTTGTACAAGAAAACTGCATGAACCACAGTTACCATATAAAGCACATAATAACATAAAAAAAATCACATGGTTAGAGCAACCAATCCAAACTTCTGCCAAGTACTTATGGTCCCAGGATACAAAATGCAAGTGAAGTCTCAGACTCACTGAACAGTTCTAACACCTCTCACCTTTAACACATTTTATCATACTATTCCTTGAGAAATCCAAATTCCTACTTTGCATGTAGGCCCCATCCTGGAGAGAATATCCTTGGCCTGAAAAGCTTGAGTTGAGTCATTAGACTCATACAAAGACCAAGCCAGAAAGTAATTTAGTTTCTTTTGTTTTTAGAATTTTCTTCTTTCCTCGAGATAAAAAAGCCAGAACCAGTACTGCATAGAGAAGAGGTTCAGTATCACTGCCATGCAGGCTCTTGTAAAACAGCCAGGGCAGGGAAGCWGTGCAAGTATTTTGGTCAACTGGCTTTTGGTGCGGTTTTAAACTGAGAGTCATTTCATAATGTGATAAAAACAAATCCAAAGCAGTTCCTATGACAAAGCTACTGACAGTCAAGTATAATTTAAAACACTGGTCCATAATAGAACACAAGGGGGAAAAAAAATAAAAAAAACCCAAATAATTTCTCTCCAATGCGGCATAAAGACAGGAAAAAGGAATTTATTTTTTCCTTCTGTACTAGCATGCAGGAGTAACCAAAACACAGCAGTAATAATAAAGTACAAGGCAAATTGGTAAGCAATTGCTGGGTTCAGGATACACCACTGGTATGACTGAATTTCCTCCCCTACCCCTTTGGAAGAAGGCTAAGCTTTGAATAATGATTTCTTAGGCATTAACARAACATGAATTCTAAAAATTCCTAGAGGCACTGAATAACCTTTCAGATTGTTTTGAGAAATGTCAGGAACACTTCATCCCCCCTAAAACCCATTCTTCAGCTGGGGTGCAATACAGCAACTGCTCAACAGGCAATAAGAGGAGACATGAAAAATATAATTCCAGGAAATTATATAGATACCCGAGGCAAGGCAAATGAAATTACCAGAGATAGAGTTTGATGAAGTTACAAAGATGGCACCACTGGTAAATGTTTTGTGATAAATAACAGTCTGAGGGTCATTCTTTTCAGCACCAGTTCCTTGAAAATGCAGGGCAAGATGTGAAAAGAGAATTACAATAAYAAATAGCAGCAGTTACTTGAACAAAAAATGGGAAGAGGGAACATGCCATGGGTTATTGTGACCATTCACGTTTCCTGTAATTCAGAAGTTTGAAGATAACAAATTATAGAGGCATCTAGGCATATAGAGGGCATTTTTAATATCCTTTAGCATTTACTATGTTTTCAAAAAGAAAAAAAATAAACAGAATCAAACTCCCCATTCTCAAGTATCACCTTAAACCTGTAATGGCATAAACCGATTCAGAAATATTTAAATGAAGAAAAAACTATCTAAATTTTAAGCACCAATATTAAGACATGTCACACACCACACTGGTGTTTCTGTARATGTCTTGCACTCATTGGCAGACAACATATGAAATTAATTTTCAGACAAGTAAGAAAAATACCATGAGAGGGAAAACAAGGAGAATTAACAGTAGTAGCTGGACTCTGCAGTTCACTTGGCCTTGTGTCAGACAATCTTTGTGAAGTGTCTTGAACGGTTTATATGATACCTCCACCCTTGATTTSTTTTCCAGTGCTGCATCAATCATTATTAGACCTGTAAATAGGCACTGGTGTGTTTCTTCTGATTGTCAAAAAAGAAGCCCATGAGAGTGAACCTGTCATAGTTTTTGTGTCATAAACTGCATCTACCTTCACATCAGTTAGTCAAAATCCACTTTTCTTTCCACACTTTTCTAATGTTGTCTTCCTACTTTCTCATTCACATTTTCAAAAAAACAGAAATCCTCCATCATTCTCTACTCTCTAAAGTCAGTTCTAAACCTTCAATTATTCATTAACTGATTGAATTAGCATAAAATACCTGAAATTCAGGGCAAAATCAAGAGAAAATGTGMACCAAAAAAAAATTAAATCACTTAGTGACCTTTCCCCCTCTCCCTTCCATAATTTGATGTGCGATGTGGTGGGTTTGTGTCTTTTAACACACTTAAGATAAATGCTTTCTAAAAYAATTACTGTTTTACAAACCTCTTTTACCCATTAAAAAAAGCTGAAAATTTGAACTGCAATACTTCACTGCTCGGGTACTTCATTTGAACCTTTGTATAAAACATGGACTCAAAATTGGTCATTGTTGCAATTTCTCTTTCGAGTGCCTAAAATTACCAGTATGGCCAATGTTCATCTCAAAGAGTTTAACTTTAARCACAGCACCTGCTTTCAGAGCAAGGGGCTTCACCTAAATTCTAGGTTAAAGGAATAAGACTAACTAAATGTCGTGATTTTTAGTGCTGGTTCAGTGTAGGATTAAGTTAAACCTTCACTGAAATTACTGCAAATTTGCACTTAGGTATCAGATCAGAATTTCATCCAATATCTTTTACTGAATTCAGTAACTCAAATTTTGTTTCCAAAGAGAAGCAATCACACAGGCCACAGATTCATTAAGTCAGCACCTCTCCTACTCCTTCTGATACTGTTTCCATTACAAAGGTCTTTTCGCTAAATACATAACATACATGGACATATAAATCATGTATTCATTCCCAAATCCCTTTAATATTTTAAGTTCCTTAATTCTGCAGTTATTAGTCATTGATTTTTACAYGTGCCTTATCCCTAGTCTTTAGAGCTTCCAAAAGCAAACACAGAATTCTTATCACACACCCTACTACTTTTACTGCTGAAATAATGAAACCTTATAGAAGYTAATAATTTCATTGTAGAAGTTTATTTCACTATATCTTCCAGAAAAGCCATTCAAGACAGAACTACACAGTCAATTATCCAATAGAATGAAGCRGTAATGCTAATTAGCAAGTTAATGTTCAATTAGATTTAACACAAACACTGCTGGGAACCTAAGAAGAGCTATAATACTGATGGCCCTTTATTAATAGAATGATAACATACAACAAAGCAGGACCTGCCAGCAATGAGACTTCAGACTATAAACGAGTCCCAAGAACAGATGACTTTTCCTGAGGTTTGAGCTTCCTACAATCCCTACAGCTCCTTAGGGAGCCATGTCAATTATACCATCATCAATGCAAATGGCATTTTAAAGACTCTCTGCAACAARCAGGGAATGCTAATGTCGATCAGAGGTGCTGCTGCTCAGCACATTTCTCCCAAAAGCTGTGTAACCTCTTGTGTGTCTGCTCACTTGGCTCTAATCGTGTCATTTTCTGACGAGCCACTGGTGCCCCCTCTGCTTCTGTCAGTCAAAAACCAGCCACTAAAAACGACTCCTTTTCCTACATCAGAGCAGGGTGGAATGCACCAGTGGCAGCAACAAGATAAACTTCTGTATGSAGAGTGTGATACTCTGAAGTCTGGCTTTCGTGCTTGAGAGGTTGTTCTTATTAAGATGAAATATTTTCTAAGGAACTACCATAAACAGGAAAAAAAATTAAAAATAGGAGTGACAGAGCATGAAAACACTTAATATTGCCACATAGTATGAACAGGATATGAGACTTGGCTTGAAATTTAATTATCACTATAAAAAAAAAAAAAAAAGAAAAAAAATCCCAGATGCTCATTTTCAAAGGGCATTTGATCTACATCCTCTTAGTGCTCTACTCAATAGTTAATAGGGCTCCTTTGGGAATAGATGCAAACAGTCTAAAAGAAGTAGCCTTACAAAGGAAAACACAGTATTAACAAAAAACTGGCATATAAATTTCAAAATAAATTAGAACCCTGCAAGTCACCACACTGCAAAGCCACTCAYGTGATATTTCCACTTCACATTTACATATCAAGCAAAAGCAAAGAATCTACATTTCCAGTGTCAAGAAGTTGAAATGTTTACCCCAAATGTTAGAGCAATCCCTTTTGGCAAGCAGAGCTAGTCAACAAAGTAGCTTACTTCTAAAATTCTCATGYCATCTAATAACTCTAGCACTACATTAGTTCCATACATTATTTCCATCTCCCTTACTTAAGGGAATCTCTCCTTCTGGGAAATACATTTTCCCAATATGGACTGACTTGAACACCATTTTGGATTTGGCTCAGAGCTCCTCTGCTCTCAACACTGAGGTCTGGTACCTCCATACATCAATAACACTGATCAAACACAACAAGCATCAGAGGCTGCACCTCCTATGCAGCAGAATAAAACTCAAATCACAGGAGGTTCCCATGGCATCTTCCCCCTGCCTGCCCATCCCCAAAGGCAACCTCTCCAACCCCTCTGGCACACACTTCACTGTTAAACTGACTCATTCATATATGAAACGGAGATATTGTTCTCTTCTGCACAGCATAGCAGCAATGTGACTGCTCACAGTTACACACCTCCCAAGCTTCACCTGAATGCTCAGGTGGAGACATGTGCCAGGGTAGCCTCAATTAGATGAACCAGTTTATAGATATCTATACCTTAGAGAAGTATTTTAGTTCCCATGCAAAGGATTTCATCAAAATATGACACCCTTAGGTACAAAACCATTTTTATGTACATACACCAATAGAATATTTATCATTATCAAATGCAAATAAATTTGGGGAGGTTTTAGAGTCTCTACATAGTACTTCTAAAGGAGTTCCATCTTCTCACCTGGATTTAATTGTTAAGGAAGAAAACAGGTTGAAGTTATACCCAGCTCACCAATCTGTATTATTGTATTTATAAACACGGAAGACTATTCCACAAACCTTCTCATTTTTCAAAAGCCCAAGCACAAAAACTTCATCAGAAATTATGTGAACTGAACTTTTCAAGTCATCTATGGAACAGGAATCCCTGCTGCAGACAGTTTATTTTAAATTAGTTTTGAAGATAGTGAGATAATCCCTATTTTTAATTTGATATTTCAGTAAAGGTTTCCATTGATCTCAGTTTTCCAAGTGCACTTGAAAGCTCCTAAGTAACAGCAGTAGGCTGATTTTTAATTTTGCTTTCACACCACTTGATTGGATTCAAATTCTGTGAGGCAAAATGATATTTGGCAGGAAATGACACAAGATGCCACTTGGCATCATATTCTGATTTTTAAGCAGAAATTGCTGGAAGGCTTCAAATAATTTATTTGTCTTACTACAYAGTATCTGAAATACAGGTCTAATTTATTAATGGTTCCAATGTCAGACAGAAAACCAGCTCACTCAAACCTCCTTTTTTCTGCAGGCTAGAAGGACATTGATTGGATAAACTAATGTTCAAAATATTGCAGGGTAATACATCTGAAAATTAAGATCTACTACATGGTCAAGAAGTGCTACAGACAAGTACAGCTTTTACAACCCAAGTACTTAYGATGGTCATTTCAGGAGTTACATGCATATTTTATAGACCACTGCAACCTCAAAGCAGAATTTGATCAACCTACAGTTACATCACGAACACCATTTAAATCAGAATATTTGACTTTGTTACRTTTAGCCCACATAAACACTTACCCTGTCTCAATTGAGCTGCAGTAGCACTCAGTACTATGARTATTATTTTCATGCTTCCCCCACCAGACACTCCACATTCCACTACTCTTTGTTACYCTCTCTCATCTCAGTGACTTTGCCATTTGTATGGCAATTTCCTCTAATAGCTTTACTCAGCTTCCACACTGCACAAGATGCTGAACAAAGCAGAACAAATAATTCAGGCACCTTTAAGAGGAATACACAGCCCTTTAGTAAGCATTAAGCTACTGAACAAACAATATTTATTTTGCAAATTATCCCTACGGTCACTGAATTCCCCAAGATTCAAAAGCAAAACTGACAAAGATGAATGCATGGGGAACATCTTTACTGTTGGGGGAACCCTCATCTAGTTGGGGTACACAAGCAGACTTTTTTAGCAAAGAGATGAATGGGGTTTAATGCTTTAAAGCAGCACTAATTCTGACTTAGGCTTTCTGCTGGTAAGCAAGAAGCTTATCAGGAAGAGAAAAAAAAGAACAGAGAAATAATAACACATCTCCCATACTTCCTCTGGTACTCCAGTGAAGGATCCATCACTAGACACCCACATTATAGGAGGCACGACTCCTTAACATCTCTTGGTATTCACACATTWGAGCATAATGCACATTCACATGAAAGACTGAGAAACAAGAGCCTGGCACTTGTTGGGGTTTATAGACAAAAAACAAGCTTTCTTTTTGATAGCTGACAAAACTGTTGAGAAACATAGATTTAGGAGCTTGAACATCACTAGATAAGCAGAAGGAATGAAAACACACCATCAGTTCAGACTTGCCAAACATCATTTCATTTGTGATTCTAAGTTATAAATYTTTAATAGTTTGGGGCTGTGGAAGTGTCCAGACTGTAATGAAACACTGACTCGTGAAGACAAAGCACAAAACAAACAAACAAACCAAAAGAGAAAACAAAAACAAAAAAAAAAGAAAAACAAACAAAAGAAAAACTCTTGTGCCTACAAGTGACTGATGTCCCATTGCAACTCAGCTTGTGAGGCATGAAACAGGAGCTGTTTTCCATATAAGAAGCCCTCAAGAGTTACACTGAAATGTTCACTGCTGCATCAAAAAACYTTGCCCTGCTCCTTGCATTCAAAAGAGGTGTTAGAGAATTATTCATYCACTCAAGGGTTCACCCAAGAGCACTGAGAAGTCTCTCAGGTTCATCTGCTGTAACTRGTCTTTTGAACACTGACCACAAGTCCTGGCTCAGACACACTGTGTTGAACAGCACATCAAAGGCAGACTTGGAATAACTGCGGAGGGGAACAAGTGCAAAGGAGTCTCAATGTGAATTTATGTTCACTCACTCTGGAGCAAGAGCCTGTCTGCTTCTGTGTCTCAGGAAACATCCTACAGAGTCCACAGTATTTAAACCAAGAAACAGCACACTTGAGTTTTATCGTTTTTCCCAGAACATCAAGCAAAAACACACAAACAAAACATGGCCACTCATGCACTTATAGAGCTTGTGCCAGAAGGAGCTTTCAAATGTTACATTTCCAAGTGCTAAAATGATTGTTCACAAAAACAAAGCCAAGCAACAGAGGAACAGAGCACAGACTAGCCAGCACTGGACAACAGCCAGCACTGGAGCTGGCCAGGAACCCAGCATTTCATGATATTCCCACTACGGCTTTAGCCTCAAAAGACTTTTTGTCCTCAGTCCAGCTCCCACTGCTGCCAGCCTCTCCACTGATTTCAGCAAAAGGTTGATTGGGCCTCAGGGTTTAAGTTTCAGACATGCTGGATGTGTGTTGACTTCAGCTGTCGTTGTGAATGCTCAGCACACCTCCGCAAGAGCAAATCCTTCACAAAAACATTCATACAAATCCTTCATACAAAACAATTCTGTACTGGTCACATCATCCCCTCATGCAAGTCACAGAAGCATAAAACTCCCCTAATAAGAAGGACAGCCCTGAGAAGGATGGTGACTGAGAAAACTTGAACAAGTCAGTTTTATAGTTTACTATATAAGTTTAATAGCTACCAGCTATTAAAGCTGGGAGTTCTTGCATTGTGTCTAGTCCTGCCTGGTGCAGGATGAAAAGTATTCAACATGCTGCAGGTTTCTCTCCCAGCAATGATTATAAACACTGCCTTTATAGGTCTTCCCCTATCAATCTGAAAAAAAATTCCTTGTTAYAATTAAATCAAATCATATGTAAGAAAAAGAAAGACACAAAACACTGAAGCGTAAAGATGCCCATTATCCTGAAAGAAAAATCAAACTGCATACAGAGTAACTGCATACACCACACACGTCACCAGCCAAAACAAGCCTTATTGATATATATTTTTTAATCTGACATTAGCTTGTAATAAYATTTTCAAACAATAGTTCTTTGTTATTGATTTTCTGTGCAATCCATTACAGTGAATGCTATCACCTTTGAGTCAGCTACAGGGTTTTAACCTTCCAAGAAGTCTGGGAACACRAGGATGACAGTTTTTCTGAGCAGCATTGAGTGCAATATATTTTAAGTTATTCTGTAGAGGAATACCAGAAAAATAGCTTCTAGATGCATTATGCATAAGCTCATTTACAGGAAGCAAGGAACAAATCAAAAAAGGAGAAGCAACACCTAAGAAACTGATAGAAGCAACAGCAATTTTGTCAAGATATATAACAACATGGAAACTTAACCTTATGGAAAACTGCCTTTATTCAAAGCAGACATTTTGAGAAACAACCTTTTAATTTGAAAGCTGTGCTTCCCAGTGGTAATGAAGAGCACCCAAAATGAAAAGGAAGGGCATCCCTATGACCTCAGCACACAGATAAYCTGTCAAAGCTCCAAAATGCAGGCTTCCCTCCCGCAAATCCCCAGTACAGGGAGCACAGCACTACGCTTCCTGGCCATTGCACATATTCACAAAGCTCATGATAAATGTTCAACAGAAGGTTTGCAAACAGAAAGCTACCWTAACTCTCCAGGCTTCTGCAGTTCCTTGGCCCCAGACTCGTGCTAGATTCAGATCAGCAGCCAGCCAAGTGAAAATGCCTCCTAGGGAAGGGCTTCCCAAGCCAGGATCAGAATAAATTTAATCTCACAGCTTTAACCTGAAAACTACACTATGTTACAACATAATAAACATCCAGCCAGGAGTCCATAAATATTTAAATAATCAATATTGGTTTTGTTTCAGGTGGCTTGACAATTTACAGCTGTGTGCTTAATGAAGTGCAGGCTCTCCAGGCAGGCACAAGGCTCAGCAAAACAGGAGAACGGTGTTTTCCCTGTCCACTTTCAAAGAAAAGATTCCCCAACTCCTGTCCCTGACCACTCTGTTCTAACCCTGCACCCATCCGTGGCCTCAAAAGCAGCACTCAGTCTCTCGTGGACCCCATCACTTGAGGCACAAGAAGTGATCAGCAAGGGTGCTTTAACCCACACATTACCACAAAGAGAGCATCTGCAGAGTACCTGAAGACGTGTAGATGCCAAAATGGCACCTTCAGCACACAAGGCAYATTTGTATTACAAATAAATTCCCACACAAAATTGCAAAGTTCAGTAAAAAAGTGCCACTTGCTCCTTTTGCACACCGACAAGGCAGCAGCCACACATTACAGCACATTTCACGTGCAGTTAGCCCTTGGACTGCATACAGACCTAMCCCTCCAAATTCTTCCTCACCTCATCACAATTTTGCTGCCTGCATATATCTGAAAACATGATTATGTTTTTACACAGATTGAGTTCAGATTCCCACCCCCAAAGTCTATCCGCGCCACTACTTCCCAGGCATAGAAAACAGAAATCATTATTCTACGGTACAAGACTCCATTAGCACATTAGCAGATAAATCCAACAAAAAAAATATCACTGGATACCTTTCTTAAATTATAGTTAAAATTACATGTAAGCAGAGCTGATAGACATGTTCCTCAGCCTAAAACAAAAGCTCTGCCTAGCAGTTAACACTCAGAACGGAACTGTGGATGTGTTCCCTGTCACCTCAAAGTTGGTAACCCCAGCACTTTTCATCATCCAGGGATTCGATATCCATTTTCACATTGCTCTAGCAAAGCCTTCAGGAAATGCTCATGATGTACACCAGTGTTAGCAGGCACATAAATACAAACACCCAGCCATTCAACAGCCAGCAGCAGTTGAGCTTGCATGGATGGAGTTACTCTTTCACTTGATTTAATAATCTACCAAGCCTTCTGCAGAGAGCCCTCAGCTCCCTGCACCATTACTGGCTTGTGATGCAGAGTTACCAGACTCACTGGAGCACAAGACAGCTCATGGAAAGCTGAGCACACACAGAGAACCAACAAAAGCAGACTGCACATRATATCAGCAGATTCTCAAAACCATAATTCCCAAATACATAATTAATTCTAATTAATCACTTCTTGTGCCACCTCAGCAAGATATCTGTCCRGTTACAATCTTGTCTTCACTGCTGCATTAACTGCCCCAAAAATCTTATCACTAGATGAGATATGGAAAACTCCTCAACTGGTAGAGAAGTCACACTTCAAAACATGACACCCTACAACAACACACATTGTTCTCTCTMAAATCCATTAATATTACTCAAWACTGAAAGCCAATTAAATAAAACAYGAYGGGTCTTATGTTAAGGCAAAGGGAGGGAATCTAAAACTTCAACAACTGCTGCAAAGCAGCCACATGATGATGTRGCAATTAAAAGTACAAGATTTAGGTACATGTAAATAGATTTGGTGGTATTGAACTAAATGGTAAAAAGAAACATTGTGTATGGAAAATAATCATTCAGTAAAAATAGCATTCATTCCTGCAAAACCTGATCATTTGAAAACCTCAAAAACTGTAGACACAGATTTGCAAACTCTGTTTGTCAAGGGGTACATCTTATTCCCTTCAGCAAGCTGTCCTGATTTTCTTCAAAACTCAAAAATCCTTCTAGGGTGAGGTTAAGTTKAAAGTCCTCTATATAAAAATATCTCCCTTCACATTCTTTTCTGGTATTTCTCAGCCGTGAATTTATAAAAGTAATTCCACAACACATTGGCTGAAACTCCTAATATAAATACACCCAATCTCACAGTCTGTAAYGAGTGTTACATTTAACGCGAGTCGGGATTGTGCAATCCGTGAGCCACCACTGCCCTCATCCGGGAGAAGGCTGAACCTCACCTTCCCCCGGGAAAGACTTGAATTTTGATAGTTTGTATCATTAGCTTTGATASTATAGATCTAAGAAAACCTACTGTCACTTGTATTTTCCTTCAGGTGTCCCCTCTCAACAAAGGGATTCCTTTTAGATACCTAAGCAAAACAAGGAGAAAAACCTGATAGTACACCTGGGCAAACAAATAATCACCAAACTGAGAAACGGGCAGCATTTGCTTCCACGTGAGTGGTAACAAGATTTCAGGGCCAAATCTATCTACATACAAACACAAACACCAAATACACAGTGCAAAAAAAATCAAAAAGCTGAAAACAATTTTGACTCAGATCAAATAAAAAGAGGTAATAAGAAAAAAAGAGTGACAATAGGAGTAGTTTAAATGTGCTCCACTGTTATTCATAAAGGCATCATTACTCAAAGGTTGATGAAAATCCAACATAAAGGGGGGAGAGGGACAAAAACTGCTATTAAATGGATATGATTTAAAAAATAAAAAAAAAGCAGGAAAATGGAGTCACAACAAGAAAAATTCTATAAACCACATATCAAACCAAACTGATGTGTTACAAACAAAAAGGAGCCAGATCAGTTTAAAGGAGCAGAAACCATCTCATAGTCTTGGACCATTATGACACAAACAGCATAAGCAGAAGAAAACCCAAAAAAAACTCCACTGATCAAACATTGTTTGGCTCTCCTCTCAGGTAAATCACACACTCATCAAAATACTTTAACATTTTAAACAATACATTTTGCCTGTTAACATTCGATTTATAGCCAAAAACGCTATTTGAAATGCCTCTATTCCACAAAACACACATTGATGAAGAGCATTTTGTGCCATTTAACTTGATTTCTAAACACTGCCTACAGAATCATAGTATTTTTAAGGAAAATATTTGATTTAGACTGAACCGCTAACTAATCTCTAGCAATAMCATTAAATATTTGTCTATTTATTCCTTCAATGAACTCCTCATTTGGCCCTTTTCACAAAAAGCCCTGTCATCCCTTCTCAGACTGGTAGCCTTGTCCCTAAAAGTGGCAGCAGATTCTGAGGCTCACAAGGTCAATTTTAACTGCTCAATAATCAGTGATGGTTTCTGCAGAAATTACTTCTCTCAGCTGTTCGAGCACTTGTAGTGCGAGGGTGACACAGCACAGGCAGAAGTCAGTGAGGCTGCTCACATGCATTTATTTATGTAAGAAAAGAATGAAGGATGTTTTCCATGTTTTCAACCAACAGCCGGCAGCTTTGGCCAGCTGCGAGCAGGTTGCAGGGCATTTATCCCCACTACATGATTGCTGAGTGTTTCTAGGGCTGTTTGAGCCCCAAAAAAGTGATGGCAGAGACCACTGACCAAAAAGCTTGGAGCTCCATATACCATAATTTAGGAAAACTGTGACAGAAATAAGTAGAGGCATGTACAGKTTGAAGGGCAAGGTAAGAGTGGCCMTGGGGGGACTGCAGCATCTCTTTCAATTACCAAATTTCACAGGACCTCTCTAACCTAAATATTAAAATCCARAAAAGAGCAGACTTGCTTTGCCCTCCTCTGGGACCTGCTTTGTAAATGTGCAGCACCAGCCAAGCAGCACAACAGGGCTCCTGTTTACCTCAGCGACAACACTGTCACTCCAGCTACATTTGTCTGACATTTTACATTCACACATTARGAAACTATGACTATTTCTGGACTGTAAAATACTATCTGAAGGACAGACAGATTATATACCATGCATTCTAAAGAGGCAGGTTGCTATGGTTTCCCACTGCAAGAACAAAATTCACTTCATTAGGTTATCTGAAGATCTCCACTAAAACCAAAAGGGGCCATCAGGGAAGCAGCCTGTCCTTTAATCAGAGCTCTGCCTTTGTGAATACCAGTCYATTTTTCTTCTAAAACAGCTTTTGAAAAGAAGAATGTAGTTCTGCACATGAACTGAAATGTCCTGATGCCTCATATTCTGAGATGAGTTCTAACCACGAGTTGGCAGAACAACATGGATACTGACTTGCAAACTGCTGTACTGTGAACCTTTGGTTCAGATAAAGAGATTTAACTCTTGAGTGTTTAAACTACTCCCAGAACTACTTAACTCTTTCATTTGGTAAACCACATTAGGAATTAGTAAACCATCTTTCCTTGAAAATAAGACAGACATAAGAGGATATCAAGAATTTCTTCTATAAAGACATAAACCCAAGGTGAATTCTCATGACCAGATGACACTTTGCTTCTCGAGGGTGTGGCAGGAATTACGTCTTCAAGTTATTTTTTGTCCCCAGCAATATTTTCTGTGTATTTCTACCTAACTCCAACTTCTACATGGTCCATCAAACACAAGCTCCTTGCTCACACCATGTCTTTGGGCTCATCAACCACGCACGGTGCCAAAGAATCTCAGGTACTGCTTTCAGCAAACTGTTTTCAACCACAAGTTTTAAACTCCTGAGCTCTCAATTATTGTTTGAAGTTGCATTCACTTGGGATTTATTGAAAAGTTGATTTTTTTAAAAGAWATAAAAGCTTCTAAGTGCAAGTGAGTCACTTCCTAGTATTTTTTTCTTAACAAAAAATGACAAACCATGTACTTCCATCATGTCAAGAGTCAGCTTAGAGGGCTCTCCAACTGTTATCCCAGAGTAGTCAGGAACAATGAGCTCATTATCASTAAGCCTAAAGCAACTGCGCAGCACCCACACAACCATTAAAAACATTCAGTCCAGAAGCAAAAAAAATTTAAAATATTGAAACATGAAGCATGACTTTGTACTGTCTTGTAATGACTCAAGTATTTCTAACAGCTCTCTCCCAAGGAAACTTGACACTGTCCCCAGGCTGCTCCTCTCCGGGTGATTAACAAAAACACACACAACTTTTGCAGGCTTATTAATCTTCACAAGTGCCTGGGCTCAGCTTTCCCTGTCTGTTCAAYAAATTACCCTGTGTTCCAAACCCAGCTGACATGACTCCTCTTAGAACAGCAGTCCTGAATTTTCTCAAAGTGGGAGAAAATACCTGACTGAAAATTATCGTCTGAAGAATTCAGAATTGCTGCTGGTTTTTAAGTTTCCATTACAGATCCAAGTTTTCATGCCCCATCCACACCTTCTTCTTCTAGGGCAGCTAACTACTCACCAGTCCTATTTGTAATGCTTGTTGATGCTCTTAAAAAAGGCTGGGGGAAAGGAGGGMGAAACAGCAAATGAGTTTCCGGAATGATTTCAATATAAATATTTTTGGGGTAAAAGGAGATGATTTTTTAAAATCGATGAATCACAAGTAGAGCTCAAAGAGATCACATCAGCAAACACAAAAATCCAATACAGACAGGAAACTAGCATATAGATTACATATTATTCCAATGCAGTAATAAAGAAAAAGAGCTAAGAGACTGCCATTATCCCTATCCAAAACAGGGCTTTGGGCATTATTTTTGCAGTCAAGGTAAAGAAACCCATGACAGTCTTCTCTAMCTCACAATTTCACACAATATACAGTAGTAAGTTTTCCAGTCTGAAAAATGAGAAATCCTGTTATTGCCAGCAATTTTCATTATTGAAAATAAAGAGAGAAGAAAGCATGGAGCAGATGTTTGACTAAGATCAGTGTAAGAATATCAATAGGTAATTACAACATGCAAATCCTTGCCAGGTTTTGATATTTACGAAAAGTTGTACAAACACCCCGGACTGACAAAGTGTCCTTCTCTCAATTGATTTATAGCAAGGAAATGCAGAGCTCAAAAAAGCCTTTCTTTTTGGCTTGCAGTGTTCTTTCTGATTAAAAGCTGAACAATGCAATGTAAGGCAAAAGTCACAAGAAACTCTTGAATTCCTGTAATCTAAGTTTAAAACAAATCACTCATTGTCAGGGCTATCTGGTCTCCATGACCTTTCTTCTTCAGTGAAGTTTAGACATCTAAAGCCTTTACATGAAGGAGAGTGGGAGTTAGATGCATAATCCAAGTTCYTGAATATGTTTTCCTCAAGCTTTGAAATGGGGCCTTTGAAATCAGAATCCCACYGTCCTCCTGAGCATAAACTGAATGTAGTATTATGAGCATTCCTTCCATAAGACAGGTCTAAATTACTTAAGAGACTTGTCTCCTTTGCCTCCCACCTGTATTCCCAAGCTCTTGTACTTAAACCCATCTCAGAGATCTTTACTCTCTCCTCTGACATACCTGATATGAGAACCTGAAATATTAACAGCAGAGAAAGCAAATCTCCCACAGTATTTTACATTTACTTAGGATGCTTCACTTCTTTCCTTTTGTTTGCTTTCTTTCCTTTTGTTTGCTTTCTTTCTTTCTCATGTGTACTTCTGTACAATTACATTCAGGAACTTCAGAAAATTATTACAATTAGAGAACAAACACAAGAAAAGGGATAGAGAGAAACCTTTCTAGATTCCAGTAGTTTATTTTTTAACTGGAATACCAGAAAAAAATAATTTTAAGAAACTTAATGTTAATTCTGATGCTATAATCATAAAACACACAGTGAGGAATGAAAAGCCAGCATTAACTTCAGTAGCTGTCTTGAGCATAGGGTGTCAGTAGATATATAGATCTCTCTGCACAGGGGGTACCTAAATAGCTGAGGACAAGCCTGGCAAAGGCAGGGCAGAGCCTCACCAACAAAGCCASCACCCCAGAGCCCAGGCAGCCAAGGGCTTCATTGCCATCAGCAGACAAACCAGAGACACACCAAGTCCAAAACCCATCTGGAAATCCAAAAAACAAGCAAGGCCAAGCAGGGGAGCAGGCTGACCACAATCCCTCGTGGACCCTAGCCCTGACTGAAAGCTGAACTGATGCTCCTGGATCCTCAAGCAGGGCGCACGGGTGGAAGTGTCAGGTGAGACTGATGCACATAATGARGCCCTGCAGGTGCTGACTGGAGCAGTGAGGATCAGACACACAGATTTCTTACAGATATCCTGAAACAGTTCTTGACAGTAAACAAGAGGTGAAGATATTGCTGCAGCTATCCACTCAGCTTCCATGACAGGCTCACCATCCAGCCCTGCAGCACTCCCAGCCCTTCCCAGCTTGGCACAGCCACAGACACTGAGAGCAATGTGTACCTTCAGCTACCAAACCAAGCCACAAGGAAATCGTGGGTCCTTGTCTCGGGCACCACAACCACTGAAGAGGCAGAACAGGCATCTAGCAGAGAAGATGGAGCATCTTCATTATCCAGTCTTAATCCTCTATCTTCTCTCTGCCAGAGCTACAAGAGAACAGCTGCAATGCATTTCACAAGTTCCTGGTGCTCTCACTGCCTGCAGCCCCTCTCTCAAAGCATCTACCCACACACAGCAGCCTGCAGACAGAATATGTGCACTCACTCCAGCACCAAGTCTGGCAGCTCAGAGCAAGACACTTCTCAAGATGCTGCCCAAGTGGCTACAGCAGCCCCAAGAAAGTGTTTTGGGTTTCTGGTTGCCAAGTGCCGAAGCCCAAAGAACATTTTTTAATCACAACTTGTATATTATATTTAATTGACATGAACAGCTTTTCCATGCTGTCACCTTAGTCCAGAAAGCTTACTGCTAAAACAGAAAACAGGCCAGTGATTTTGCCTGCTGTCAGTGGCTTCAGACCAGATCCATGGCCCACTGCTTTTTACAGTTCTCCCTTAGTCTATTTTTAAGAGCAATTTGAGAAATAAAAGCTATTTAAAACAAGCAGCATGAAAAGAAGTATCACTTGCTTCACATGATTATTATGTGCATAGTAATGACAGGAAGAATACTGCAAATGTTTTCCAACTCTTAAAAAACAAAGAACACTTCCTTTGCAATATATAATTTTGAATTTTAATTTAGATAACTCAGACTATTTACTGGCAACATACATATCCATATTCATGACATCTGATTTACTATAATCTTTATTTCTGATGTTCTGCATCTGTGAATACTTGAAGTACTTGAGTCTGCATTCATGGGCAATTATAGGGGAATGTTATCCAGTAGCAACAGATTGATTTACAGTTTAGAGTTCATAGCACCAAAAGACAATTCATTTTCTCTCAGATGAGCTGTGGCATAAGACCTGGGATTGATGCTTCCACACATYTTTCTTAACAAATTACTTTTTCTTGTCTGATAGACACTCAAATCAAGGACRTGATAATGAGGATCAAATCAGTGACTTTTAGATGCATTCTCTCTAGTCTGCAAAGGTCTGAGGAAGGAAGTGAAAGGGACTACAAACAGACACGTACAAGTTCGATTCCATGCAAGAGAATGGTGTTTTACAGGGGACAGAGGCACAGGCACATTATCTGTTCATTTCAYCTTCAAACCCAAGGGCTCCCTCGTGCTGACTGCCACTGAGCCTTCCAGAAATCCAAGCACTTGCTATGCAAAACGCATTTTTCTTAAACATCTCTGCATCTCCTTCTAATCTTATCTACTGGAAGGTCTTCTTCCAGCCTTCTGAAGTACAAAGATTCTTCKATGAAAACACACTTTAATTAATCTCCACAGGTAGGAAAAATTAATCCATGATAAGTGCAATAGGAGAAAGTAGTACAAATATCGCCTTTGATGCATATATTGAGTAAATAAGGTGATCAAGGTCATGGATGCATCAAACAGGCCCTCTTTTACCATCCTCCAAACGAAGATGCACAGCTTCAGAGACTTCCCAGAGAGCTGCTCTCTCATCACCTCCTCCTTGGGTGACAACAGAGCAATGAGTATTGGTAAGAAAAGCCATTAACACAGGGAGGATGTGCCAAGTGCTTTTAACAGCGAATTGGTATCACTTAAAGCAACTTAAACTGACGCTTTGGTGAGTTCTCACTCTTGTGAAAACACATTGCTCTCGACAGTATTTAGCCAGTGTTTCGAAGTAGTTAAAACTCCACACATATGAATGAACTTTTTTTTTTTTTGCTGAATAAAAATACCTGACAACTGATCTTCATTAACAACGTTACTCCAGGACATACAAAGATAATGAAAACAACTGCAGTTTCCCATAATTATAAAACAAAGACCTACCTCTGGGAGCAAATACAGCATGCTTCTCGTTTCAGGCAGAGGAGACCAGAATTTATTCACACCAGTCATAGTCTGCTGCSGAGTGCATCTATATTGGAAATATTCCTCGCTAACAAAAGTACCGTGTTTAGAGCAACTGCAGCAACGGCTACCACATCTGTCTGCTCAAGTGTCTCAATCTGAGGCCTCTTTTAAAGCCCAAAATGCTTTCCCTCATCTTGTCCTTTACTCATGGCACCTGCGACAAGCTCCTCCCACGGTTATAAGGGAGTGTGAAGGACTGCCTGGAACAGGTGCTGGCTGTTTGCAATTTGCTGCTGCTTAACGTGGAACTAAACCTCCCTCTGTTTCAAAGGAAGGCATAAAAAACTTGCAGCAAGTGCAAAACAAACATGCTTCAAAAGYAGAAAATGTGGAGACAAAAATCGCACTCTCACACTACATGGAATGACTTGGCTTGTGGGTTCAGGTGCAGCCTACCAGCAGAGCCAGAAGAAAGCTGTACCAAAAACGCTGCCTAAAAGCCAAACAAATCACTCAACCTTCCTTACAGGAACATTTCTGAACATCAAACAAGCTGATAGACTTGCCTAGAAAAAAAAAAAAAAAAACCAACATTCTTCTCAGGATAATTATCAACTAGGCTTTACTGCAATCTTAGTCTTCCTAAGAGAATTTCTAAAAAGCGTAAAATACACCGGGATTTGAACTCTTTCAAGCCCTTCTGATGTTCAGAGTACTTACTCCCATCAGCAAGATGTGTATATGTTCAATATCTGTATCAGGATTGATAAAATGAGTTAAAGCTATATACTACCTCATACTGTAGTGACATACCAATATGTATTTTATTTGAGGAAAAAGATAAAATATAGCTAAGGGGCTAGCCTTCCTAAAAACCTTGCATTTCACAATGTCAGTCCACTCCTCAAAAGAATTTTAGGTSTTTCAAGCAATTCACAGTAACCCTTACAAAAAATATCTTGAAAGTTTTAGGCTAAAGTAGAAATAATGCCCTAAAAGTTTTAAGAAAACAAAAGCTAAGTACCTTGAACCCATTTGAAATGCCATCATAACGGTCTGCAAAATGGCTTTTTCACYCATTGCTCAGCCTTTTTAAGGAACTGGTAATCACTTCAAATAAAGTAGCAGATAATGTTTCAAGCCCAAAACAAAAGCACTTTACAGGAAGCAATTCCATTTACTTACTTCAGTTCACAACTGGAGTATTTTCAGCTCCTAGAATGGTATTCAATGCTGGTTTGAGTGTTCTTCATTACCAGAGCGTTTAACAGAAGTAGTTATCTAAAAAGAAAAACTCACATATAACCTGACCCAATATCTGTAACACACTAAACTCTCACTGGCAACATATTCAACTGACCATAACTCTGAGTTAACCCTTGTCAGTCTCCGAGCGGAAGGATTATTTGCTGTTTTACCGAACCAAACACTCCCGGAGCAGCAGGGAGTAGGCACAGGCGTGTTTGTGAGCAGCTGCCTAAGCCCCAAGCACAGGTGTGAACTCGGGCCGGGCTAGGCAAGAGATTGATTGGGCCCTTCTGCTCGTCTCACCTTCCACGAATATACCAATGTATTTCGGAGGGACTGCAAAGTGTTAAAGCAGGAACCCTTTAGTGCCTTTTACCTGCGAAGGTTCAGCCACGCTGGAGGTGGGAGCGGCAGGGCACCGAACCCCGGCCTGGAAACACCGAACCGCGGGTGGGACAGCCACAGCCCCGCCTGGAAACCCGCCCAGGAGCCAGCGCAAGTATTAACAACTCGTTTGTGCTTAAACAGAAATATGTGCGAGGGTGGGTGCACGCTCGGGGAGCTCGCAGCGCCCCAACGAGCGGCTGTCCCGAACCTGGCGGAGCGGCCTGAGGCGGGAGCGGCGGGGCCGGGCCGGGCCGGGAGCGCGGGCCTCGCACGCGGGGCAGAAGGCGGCCGGTCGCGGAGCACGGTGCCGCATGCTCTCGGTCACATGTGCTGTCCCTCCCGGACACGGAACGATGGAAGCGGCGCTGTGTGTCCGCCCCGGGA
>NW_026623505.1:975079-984991 GCF_030028575.1 Malurus melanocephalus
ACCGGCACTGACCGACCTGTGCCCGGCCCTGACCGTCCGGCCCCGACCGCCCGGCACTGAGCGCCCCGTGCCCGGCCCCGACCGCCCAGCCCCGCTCCGGACCCTCCGGCCCCTCCCGAGCACGCAGCAGGACACCCAGACAAGGTAAGGGTGCGGGGCTGGCTCCCGATCCTGCCCGCTGCGCCTTTGGCTTCCCCGCGCTGTGTCTGTCCCGTCCCCTCCTGTCCCCTCCCGTCCCTGCCGTGTCCCCGTGTCCCTCCGTGCCCSGGCAGAGCCCCGCACAGGTCGCCCGTCCGCCGGCAGAGCCCCCCGGCCGAGAGGGGCAGGCCCGGGCATGTTCCGGGAGGCTCCGCCCGCGCACCCCGCCGTGCCCCGCACACCCCCGGCTGTCCCGAGAGTGTCCCGGGGCTGTCCCGAGAGTGTCCCGGGGCTGTCCCGGGGCGCTCCGTGCGTGTGCCCGGCCTGCCGCGCCTTGACTCTAGAGTTTGCGAGGTTTTGGGTGAGTTTGCCCCGGTTTCGCTGACTGATCGCTGGCGTTGTTTCTCTTGGCAGATGATCGATGCGGTGGCGAGCGGCGAGGCGCGGGACGTGCTGCTGCTGCGGCTCCCCGCGCTGCTGGAGCAGGAGCTGCGGGCTCAGCCCCGCGCCGCCGGCCTCCGCCTGCTCGAGGCTGCCCACGACAACGGCCTGCGAATGACCGCCCGCCTCAGGGACTTCGAGGTGAAGGATCTCCTCAGCTTAACTCAGTTCTTCGGCTTCCACACTGAGACCTTCTCGCTAGCTGTGAATTTCTTAGATAGGTTCTTGTCAAAAATGAAGGTAAGGCTTTTTRAAGTGTAAGCTCTCAGCCTACTAATCGAAGTTAAAACGTCTTGCGTTTAGGTAAAAGATTAAGCTCCTTCCGGAGCAGAGATTATGATTGCACAGAGCTAAAAAATTGTATTCTCCGTTTCAATTTGAGTATTTTTAAAGTGTTTTCTCTGGAGAAGGAAGAACTAAAGGGTTCCTACGAGCTGGGAAACACAGGACCTGTTAATGGGTTAGACCAAGACAGACTGCCTGTCCTGTGGCATGGATACAAGAAAAAACTTTAATTAGTTCTTTTTTAACTGCCTTTTCAACCTACCAACAAGCCTCATGTATACTAAAATGGTGTTGAATACTAAAAATCTGATGAAACATGAGTTAGCACTCCATCCTCCTGTGCAGATGTGACATGCTGACCTGGGTTGTTTTTAATTGTCTAACAAGACAGGATTACCACTGTACAGTTTGSACAAGAACAAAAGCTTGTTTTCCTTGTGTGTTAAAACAAAAATGAGAAAGCTAGATAAAATGGATGGGAAAATGATTATTTGAAAGAACTTCTGAATCCAGAAYAAGCAGTAAAAAGGAGGACTGCATTATCTATGGACTAAAATAATTTTTATATACGTGTGTATATATATATTTTTTTTTTAAGTTAGAAAACCCCAAATTTTTACTATCACCCAATATGTACAACACTTTAAATCCTGAAATCTTCCCATTAGGCTATTTTGGAGCTTTATTAAGAAACCAGTTCTACCTCAATAAAAATTGCTCAGCAGTCTTGCTTTTTAAATGAATGAGACAGAATTTGTAGTGTGTAACCATCTTCTTGTTTGGTTAAATAAAGATAAGAATGCATAATGAAGGACTTAGTTTTTAATCTCCAAAAAACAGAACAACCCCCTGTCCCGSATGTGTTCCTGAAATAGATTGGTGCCTACAGTTTGATACTTACATGTTGTAGAAGCTAATCCAAGGCCTTTTTCTTTGAAAATGACGATTCATTTTTCTTTAGGTACAGCCTAAACACTTGGGATGTGTTGGACTCAGCTGCTTCTACTTGGCTGTGAAAGCATCAGAGGAAGAGAGAAATGTGCCCTTAGCCACTGACTTAATTCGAATAAGCCAGTATAGGTTCACTGTTTCTGATATGATGAGAATGGAGAAAATCGTATTGGAGAAACTGGGCTGGAAAATCAGAGCTACAACAGCCTTCCAATTTCTACAGCTCTATCATTCATTYATTCATGAGAATTTAAGCTGTGAAAGGTACAATAACTAATACTGATTTTGCTATAACTGCTTAYGATCAGGCATTATAGAATGTAGAAAAATAAGTCAGGAAATTGCTTGAGTAACAGGCCTTTCTATAGTTTAAAAATCCCACAAACTTTCCTCCTTACTGGTAATTATCATAAATGTGAGCATCTGTGGTTTATTATTTTAATTTTAAATATTGTTTGCATAAATWGAGTATTGCTCTCTGAGCTGAAAACCAAACTTGCTCAATAATGACAGTATAATGAATCTCTGCTTATGCTGCAGTAAAGTGTTGCCTCATTGTAAGGATTACAAAATCTGGCCTAAAAAAGATTCCTTTTGTTAGTAAGCACTGAAATTCCTTGATATTAARCCTGCGTTGATAATGCAACTCTCCCCAGTGTAACACAAGATTTATTTTTGGCATTGGGAGTGCCAAAACTGAACACCTGTTTGACTGTAACCCTAGAACTTCTGGGACAAATGAGGCTTTTGTTTAGATAATGAACATTCTTGCTGCATCTCTTGAGTTCCCAGGGTAATGCTGCCTTGATCAAKCTTGCATTCTTCTAGATTCACTCATCTGTTTTTATTACAGGAGAAAATACCTCAATTTTGAGAGACTTGAGAGCCAGCTTAAGGCCTGTCACTGCAGAATCATGTTTTCCAAAGCCAAGGTAAACATCTTTAAAGTTCAAAGGAAATTAAATTACTGGAATTTAACAAACCAGTGTTTAAAAACATTTTCTCTCTCTCCAGCCTTCTGTCTTGGCACTGTCTATTATGGCACTAGAGATAGAAGAACAAAAACTGCTGGAGTTGACGGAGGCTTTGGAATTTCTGCAGTTACATTCCAAGGTATGTGTAGATAAAATTTCAGGGGAGGACAGAAGAAAAAGGCATGCAAAGTTGTACACAATGGGGAAGGGACAGGTGCATTGGCATACTGGCTTCTTTTGTGGCTTTCTTGTGATGTTTTTTTGGGGTTTTTTCATTTGGCCTGGGATACCTGTCTGCCTGATTTGTTAAAGAAGCTGAAAATACATGTATGAAGTTAAGATTTAACTAGTTATTAACACATGACATTCTGTCTTGTTACGTAGATAAACAACAAAGAATTGACCTTCTGGAAGGAGCTGGTGTTAAAGTGCCTTACAGAATATTCTTCAAGCAAGTGTTCCAAACCCAATGTGCAGAAATTAAAATGGATTGTGTCTGGACGGACAGCACGGCAGCTTAAACATAGCTACTACAGAATAACACACCTTCCTACCATTCCAGAGACCAGCTCATAATAGGTAACTCCTTGAAAAATCAACTTCTGACCTTGTAAAATCAACTTCTGATAACTTAGAAGTAAAGTTAGCTGTTAACTAGCTCCAGGCTCCTTATAGGTTATCCCTGGAATCACATAACGAAATGTAAAGGGCCTGTCTTAGAGGCAGGTCTGTTCTCATATTCATGCCTAAGCCAGTGCTGTACCTAAAGAAGTGACAACCCAATTCATGCAGGAATGCTGGAGAAAGAACTGATCCTTTGGTGTGCTGTGGGAGCAAACATATTGTCCCACAGACATTGGGACCTCATTCACACTAATATGTAAAGATAGGAAAAAGTCAGAGAAAAAAATCTTGCCTTGCTCCTATCCCAAAAAGAAAAGCAGGTTGTTAGAATGAGTTTCTTGTACTTGTTCTTGTAAGCTACTGACAAGTTTTATACAGTTTTACCTGCCTGTATACTGTTTTGTGAAGTCTAAAATCTGTAATTCAGGTACAATCTAATCTGTAATTCAGTTATTCTTGTTACTTGTGTACTTATTCTTGTTGTGTTGTCTGTAAAAACTATGAACTACTTCCTTATCTAGACTTAATTCCAGAGGTTACACATTTTCCTGTAACAGCTGTCTTCTGTTTTGCTATATTATGATCTCATACTTTGTTTGGCTCTTGAGAAAGGTCTCCAGTTGACTGATTTGTTTTGGTTTTTTTACAGGAGTACAATAAAATGAGGAGAAAACTATCCTGTGAGCTTGTCAACAGGCACACAAAAATATTTGAGAAACAGTCTGAAGTGTGACCTTAATAATGAAGAACTCAACTCGTGGAAAGAACATGTAACATTTCAGACTAAAGATCCTTCCAGTAAAAACCAGTTCTTTTCATGGTGATTACAACAACATGTGGTGTCAGTTTTCAGTCTTACTTGGTAGACTGTTTACTAGTCAGTGAAATGCCACAATCCCAATACAAGCAATTTTAACACCTTTGTTTGTTTTAACAGTTTGTAAAGCAGCTTGTGTCATTTAACATTGGTTTACAGTAACGGCAGGTGCTGAATTAGATACTAATGTTTAGTAGTGAACTCTTGGTTCACTTTCTGAGGATTATGTGATACTAGGAAAATCTGATGTGCAGTAATGCAGTGCTGCAGTGTGTTCAGAAATGAAGACTAATCCCACTCAATATTGATGACAACAGCAAATACCTGCTAGCTCACCTGGTGTGCTGTTTGGGCAGTGCCTTGGATCCCTGTGTTCCTGCCAGGATGACACTGGCCTCGTGCCACAGACACATTTAACATCAGCCTATGTGATACCCCCTGAACGTGTGGAGTAGGCAGAGCAGGAGGAAAGAGACTTCACTATGTTTATTAGAAAAGACAGTCACTAACAGTATCAGAAGCTGCAATATTTTGTCAGAGCTGTAGTTACCTCATGGAGTGCAAAAACTTGGTGATACCTAATGAAGACTAAAGCAAAGAACTAGGTTACATGCCCTGAATCTGACATTTGTTTTCCAGTGTTTTGCTGTACTGGAGGTAAATGTTGATGCTGAACAGGCACATTGTTATAGGTATGGCAGGAGCAGGGCTAGTTGCCCATCTTTGTGTGCAGGAGCAATCTAATTGAAGATTGCTTCAACTCTGATCTCTTTAATGATTATTTGAAACATGATTCTAGTGCTAACAAAGAAGTGAATAAGAATGTATTATTGTATGTTAGATGAAAAGAGGTTCTGGGAGTGTTGCTAATGTCCTCTTGAATTCTGCATCACTGTGGGACATAGACGGTTGGCAATAGGCTGTTAAACCTGACTGTTGTATGGACTGATGGATGGGAGAAGGAGGGATCAGAGTTTGGGATGAGGTGATAGCCCACTAACCCCTCCCTGTTATGGTGCCAGCTGAGGTGGAAACCATTCTTTGAATATCTCAAACTAGTTCAAGCTTTCACAGAAGCCTCCATACCAAAGCTCTGTACTGGACAAATCAAGTCTTCTCATGAGCTCATGGGAGTGATTGCACTACAAAATATGGAACTGGTTGTTGCACCTGCCAGTGCTGCCTGGGCATTGAGCTGGCCTGTGCTAAGTGATTCACAGGTGTGGTCAGTCTTCTGGGAGGGGATGCAATATTAAGATACGTACCTTTCAATTAAACGTTGAAATGTGCTTAACTGAGTAACTTTTTTCTTATTATAAAACATTTCAATAGGAAGCCTATAAAAGTGGCACCTAAACAGTACATGGAGGAAAATTTCCAAGCAGGTGGTAAAACATGGAGATTTTTTTTTCCCAGTTTATTTTTATAAGAGGTTAAGGCTGCAYGGGAGCAGCTAGACAATCACAGGAGAAAATGTTAAATATACTATCTGTTCTTCTGCAGTGATTCACAGAATGGGCCAGGCTGGACCCATGGGTGGGATCAGCTGGTCCYCCACCTCYCTGCTCAAGCAGGRTCATCCCAGAGCCCTCGGCACAGGATTTTGTCCAGACATTTCTTGATTAACCTCAGTAAGGCAGACTCCAAACACTCTCTGGGGAACCTGCTCCTGTGCACAGTCACTGCACAGGGAACAAGTTCTTCCTTATGTTCAGGTGGAACTTCCYGARGTCCCTTCTCAGCTGTGTTGCCCTTCAAGGCGGAACAGACCGTGCTCCCAAAGCCTTTCCTTGCAGAGAGTTGCACCAATCCCTTCCACAGCCTCTGCTGGACTTGCTCCAGGAGCTCCATGTCTCCCTTGTCCTGAGGAGCCCAGCTKGACACAGCCCTCCAGATYTGGCCTCACAAGGGCTGAGCACAGGGSTCACCTCCCTGACCTTTTGGCAATGTTCCTCCTGATTCACCCCAGGACACCRTTGGCCTTCTTGTCTCCYRRGGCACAGCTGGCTCAGGGACAGCTCACTGTCCACCATGACCCCCAGGTCCTGCTCCACAGAGCTGCTCTCCAGCAGATCAGCCCCAMCCWGTGCTGGTACAGGAGATTGCTTCCCAGGCAKATCAGCAAGAATAAGACATCCTTGCATAAAGACAAGTGRYAGATYTATAACTGACTCATKTAATGTGGTGTTTCTAAAAAGRAAAAAAAAMCACCCAAACTAAACATTCTGCTTAAACACATTACTTTTTTATGTACACATTTCTCTATAGTGTGTCCCTTAGTATTATAAAGTTATCACAGCTTATAAATCAGCTGGTAACATTTTGTCCTCATTGTGTTGGAAAAGATCTTCTTTCTCTTCACTGAAGTAATTATGACAACAATCCATTGAAGAGATCACKGAAGTCTTCAACAGTTACATGATTCCAGTCCTTAACTGTAACATGTAATTCCTCTAAAGGATCACATATGAAAAGTTTATTTTTCAAGACTAGAAAAATCTGGTCCTCCTTTGCTGTAGTTTCCAGAAATTTCTGCCCCACTGAAGTCAAATCCAGGGTTCTGATGGAGTGAAAATTACAAGTTGTTTAATGAATTTAGAATAAAAATGTCTTAAAAATCCTAGACAACCCACAAACAAAAGCTTAGCATGCTTTTTGTTAATATTCTGCCATTGTAACGAGAACATATAACAATCAACTTGTCACACATTCATCACARCACTGATATTGGAAAATGCATTACAAATTTTGAATTGTCATAGTTTGGTTGCCTACTCCTGAAGTGACTTTGTAATGCTGTTCTTGGCAAGCAGTCAGATCTCCCAGAAATAGAAATATTAAGAGTAAGTTTAAAAGATCTGGCTTTTTGTGTCYTTTGAAATTACCTTTTGAAAATCTAAGTACCTGGATATGTTATCCAGTATGCTGGATAACAAGGTTCATAAAAATGCAGCAATTTTCTGCTGCAGTACATAGCCTGCTGATTCAGCTGGTAAGTAAAAAGTTGTAATTGTACAGCTCTGCAGACATGCACAGGAACAGTTGTGTGCTAAAGGTATAGCAAAATAATTTAAGCAATATTAGTAAAAGTGCAAGGAACATCTTTTCCAGCTAACTATTCTATGCCATCTTACTTTTCAAACAAGTATATCCAGAACAGTTTGATGTTAAAATTTTATGGTAAAGATGGCTCTGTCATAATTATAGATAATAAAAATTGTAACCTAACAAGTGTAAGGATTATGCAATCAGTAATACAGCAATAGCACCACCAAACTCACATGAACTTTTCACAAACCTTTCAGAGTGCAGACAGAATAATCTGTTCAAWGCACAGTGATAAAACCTTGTAAGCATTTTACAGATATTAAACTAAAGCACTTATTTCCATGGCCTTTGCTCAGCTTTCCTGGCCATAACCTCTGTRTACAAAGACAAAATACACAGAGTAATTATGGTCCTTGAGCTTACCTCTCTTTGGAATCGCTCCAGCGTAAGTTTCCTTTGCATCTGGTCCTGTACCCAAGGATCAGCAGCATACTCATTTTCTAACAGAGATGTCCAACAATTTCCAGCATCTCTATTTGTTTTCATTAAAACAATTCGTATCAGCTGCCTGTCTTCTGTTGAATGAAAATACACAGAGCAACCTTTAAACTCAGTCCTGTGTGCTGGTTCTTCTCTTAGTCTGGTGGATGTCAATGGTGAATTGGCCATTAACAAGCACAGGACATGTGAAGTAATTTGCATTCTTAGTGCCAATGCCAGCCTGGTTCTTGATAAATCAACAGTAACAAGAAAAAAAAGTCTGAAGCAAAAATAGTACTGTCAYCTCTCCCCTTCTGGCATGACACTGCCAAGGATGTTTTAAGTGATTCAAACACAGTTCATAAGTACTTCTATTGCAGACATAAACTAAGCTCTGAGAGGTTCACAACAGAAAAGATTTAATCTATTGATATAGACACCTCTCCTAATGCAATCATGAAAAATTTGAGGTCAGGCTTTACAGAGAGCTAYGACCAACAAAAGCCAGAAGTTTTARYGACATAGGGATGATTCATTTATTTAAACACAATGTCCATTGTAACAGAGAATATATTGGAAGCACATTTCAAAGTAAACATGCAGAGTGTTTAGTTCTACTGAAGTGAATAAATACAGCATTACAAGGGTATTTTGAAGATTATTTGCACACTGAAAAGGACTGGGCTTCAAAATTTGTGTTAATACTTGTGTTATTACCTAAGGTCCAGGTTCCTTCATCAGTTACTGTAGAGTCAAAAAGTTTACCCTGCAAGAGACAGGTACAATGTTACAGATTARGAAAACCTCTTGAGTTGTGAAGTTTTACTCACAACTTAAACACCTTGTATTCTGCTGAAAATGAATAGGGTGATCTAGCCCTACAAGWATAGACCTGTATGCAGACTGTCAAACAAKGATTGCTTGTGAYGCAATTTTTTTTTWAAATGAAGCRTTTAATACCTGTC
Source organism: Malurus melanocephalus (assembly GCF_030028575.1). Taxonomy (NCBI): domain Eukaryota; kingdom Metazoa; phylum Chordata; class Aves; order Passeriformes; family Maluridae; genus Malurus; species Malurus melanocephalus. The sequence continues at coordinate 983,803 of NW_026623505.1, forward strand.
ATTGTTTCAGTATCTGTAGYCATTAAAAAGGCTTGTGTTTTTCAGCAAGAAATGCCATTTTTAATAACCTTGTCATGTATGTGCAGGTGTTTTTGCCATGAGTAATATCTAGCTCTGGTGCAGGGTACAGRCAGTATAAGTAATTAGTTATAAATRTGAAAGTAAATCGGCCTTTAGTCTGGTTGTTTTTTCTTTTTGCTTTTGAAGTTGTACACTGAAATGCTATCCACACTAATATGCAAGTCCATGTCAATTTATCTTTATGTTTCACAGAATCACAGAATGGTTTGGGTTGGAAGGAACCTTAAAATTCATCTCATTCCAATCCCTGCCTTCCACTGGGAACACCTTCCACTATCCCAGGTTGCTCCAAGCCCCCTCCAGCTTGGCCTGGAACATTTCCAGAGATGGTGCATCCAAAGGGCCTCTKGACAACCTGTGCCAGTGACTCATCACCCTCACAGGGGAGAATTTCCTCCTAATATTCAATAYAACACCATCTTCTGACAGTTTAAAGCCCTTCCCCCRTGTCCCATCACTACATGGCCTTGTWAGAAACCCCTCTCCAGCTCTCTCTTCATGGAGAACAGGCACCATCTGTAAAGACTCGTGMAGTTGAAAAAAACTGTTGTCAAAGAATTGTCAAAGTCATTTCTAATGTATCAAACCTAGGATAAAGAAAGAGGCCCCACAGGGCACAGGTGTGCACACCTTCTCCCAGGGGAATAATGACAGCACACGARGACACAGCCTGAGCTGGGCCAGGWGAGGTTTGAGYTGGACATCAGSAAGAAATCTCCCAGAAAGTGTGATCAGACATTGGAAGGGGCTGCCCGAGGCGGTGGCGCAGTCACAGCCCCCAAAAGGTGTTTAAGAAAGGCCGCGGTGGGTGAGCTGACCCAGCGCTCGGTCACAGGCTGGGCTCGATGATCTCAGGGGTATTTTATCACCGAGCGGAGCCCGTGGTTCCCCGGCTCCCCCCGGCCTTTGCCCCCCGGGCTGCCCGCGGTACCTGCAGCAGCTCCTGGCCGCGCACGGCCAGCGCGATGTGCCGGCTCCGCAGGGTGCAGCACACATCCTTGGCGCGGGTGCCCGGCGGGACGCGCACCTCGATGAACACCTCCTCCAGCGTCTGGTACCAGCGGCCCCAGGGCGTCCCGCAGGGCACCACGCCGCTGCGCTCCTCGAA
>NW_026623505.1:985216-1000786 GCF_030028575.1 Malurus melanocephalus
GCGGGCGGGGCGGCGGGAGCTGATTGGCGGGGCGGCGCGCGCGGCGGCCGTTGGTCCCTTTGAACGCGGGGCCGCGGGGTCCGGAGCCGTCATGGCGTCCGCGCGCGCCGCGCTTTGCCGCCAGCTCCACCGCGATGGCAGCGCCGGTACGTGAGGGGAGGGGAAAGGGGACACGGGGAGTGCGGGACTGAGCCTTTCCTCAGTGCCCGAGCGAGCGGGGACCGGCCTCGGTGTGTCCCTGCCCGTAGCGCCGTGCCTGAGGACCCTGTGAGCTCTCGCAGGGATCCTTTCCTAAGGAAGAAGGTCCCGGTTTTGTGTACAGCCTTGACATGCCAAATACAGCGGTGAATGTGTACAATCCAAGCCTTTCTGGCTTCTGGTTCCCTAGTGCAGTGCTGTAAGCGGTATGTGCGGGGCTTGTCACGGCTGGGGCGCTGCTACCGAGAGCGTTTGGTGATGTTCGAGTCTCCTACAGCGAGTGTACATTGTCCTTGGATGTGTTGTCAGCCTCAACTTTTCGAAGCTGAAAACCGTATCGTTTACCTTAATAGTTCTTTGCTGTTCTGTAAATTTCATTTCTAGCACGTACCCCCCTGCAAGGATCCCGTAACGCGAAGCCATCAGATGGAGTCAGAAGTTTGCTGTCCTCTGAAGGAGGYCAAGGGGTTAGGAAACAGAAGAGTAAGTGAAAATTGCACAGAACACAATGATATGCTATAATTGTTAGTGTTTATGTGCTGTTAYTGCTCTGTTGTTCAAAAACTGGTTTGTGTTGCAGAGACTCATTGCCTCCTTTACAGCTCAAAGGAGCGGTTTTTAAAACGTGACTATTGGAATCTTCCCAAAATAGCTTCATGTGTGACTTCTGCTGATTAGGAAGTCAAATAAACTATTTTGTTAACCTTGGGTTTAGAGAGCTTTTTATGCATGTTTAATATTTAAAACRTCTCTCAGTTYGTYTCTCAATCATTATGGATCWGGATTGTGGTGGGTAMACTTGGCAGAAGCTGAAATATCAAACCTGGCTGTAATCTGGTAGTCTATCTCTAATCTTTGTCAAGTGTCCAGATGACTGCTATTGAACTGGCTGATTGCAGTAAAAAAGCAGTTGGTATTGGGCTGTGAAGCTGATAATCCAACAACCACGCGGGATGTTGTTTTTTGTATACAGAGTTAATTAACCTTGTCTAATTTGGTTGCATTTCCCTCCCTGTGTGCATGCACACCTTCTTCCTCTACCATTCTCCTCTGCATCCTTTTGCAGGTGAGACAAATCTGAGCAGTGAGAAGAGTGCCCCCACTCCAGTAACTGCAAGGAGACTCACATCTCTCGGATCAACGGTAAGACTGTGCTGTGGTGTCTGTAGCACTGTCAAATCCCAGATAAACTTCTCTGACTTTATAGATAAACTATAAAGCCTCTTCATATAATTGTCATTAACCTACTCAATTGAACTATGGAATACGTTGTTGTGCTTGTGTTCTTTAGTAACTACGCAGGAAAAATGAAATTGCTGCATCCTTGGGAGTCATGGGGTGTTTACTTGGGACTACAGAGCAGCTTGTTATATTTGGTGTTATACTTTTGGAATTCCTTTTTCTCACGCTCACCAKGTAATTATGGTGTGGCCCCTTCTTTTTGAGGAGGTGATGTTTCTCTTCCTGCTTTCATGGAGTGGGCAAGGCAGAGTGGAGACCTGGTGGTGAAAGGAACAGGAAGGGGTTGGTACTGCATGTACAGGTTTTCAGTGCCCTATGCAAGGACATGATTTCAAGATAGATATCTTAATAAGTAGAGCAATGATAACCGTGACTTACTAATTTAGTTGGCAAGTATTGATGGTGTAGGATGAAACTCTGCAAAGCAACCTGTGGTTAAGRTATAGAAGTGTTTTTACAAAGCTTAGGGTCTGCTAAACTCTCCAAGTTCATTCCTGTTCTTCCTGTCCCTTTGGTTATGAGCTGTCCCTTCAGAGTAATGYTGATGAGACAGTACAGTGGCAAACCTCATCCTAACCTGATACTTTTCTGGCCTGTCTGGGAGAGAAAGGTTTGCTGTTTATTTTGTGTGTATCTTTGTAGTATTGCCTACATGAAGCACTCTCTTACATTTAACTGTGTTCAGCTAGTATGCAGCTAGAGATTTCTAATGCATCTCTTTTCCAAAGCCCGCTAATGGAGTTGTGAAGACTAGAAAAGATCTTATGCTTATGAAAGAGAAGAAGAAACAGAAGGCACTAGAGAAGGAGGTATGAATATATTATGTGAGTGCAATCCTGTCATGTTTCCCACTTGCATTAATTCCTGCTGATTGTGAATAGGTATCCTGTTAGTCTTTTCAAAAAGAGAACTAAATCCTATGTGTGGTACCCTAAAAAGGTCGTTTTATTTAACCATTGTTWGCTGAGATTTTTTGCTGACTGTTTGTCCTACTTTTAATGCTTAAGAGTCACCCTAAACTGTATCAGTACACTTCTGTGTACTAATTGAAGCCTTGTGTCTCAAATGTCACAGCCAAAATGGAGAATTGGCTTCTCTTGCATACCAAAGCTAAGACAATTTTTATTTTAATGTGTATGGGCTCAGTAGCATAAAATAAGTCAAATTAAATGTTGCTGTTGTTTGATGTATTTTAACAGAGAGTTGTGGTGATAATTCTTCTGTCTTCCTGTGAATGAGAGTTGAAGATATATATTCTGAATGAAAGTTAATACAGTTTGGGTTCTTATGCCTGTGGTTTTCTAGGAGTGRCTAAACTAATGGTAGTAGGAAATACAGAAAATTCCTCTTGTTTTAGATTCGTGCATTAGTGAGAGAACGTGGGGAGCAGGATAAAAAACTTCAAGCTCTRGAGGAAGATTTTGTTAAGATTGAAGCAAAACTGAGTTCTGCAGTTCAGGAGAAAACCTCTCTTTCGGCAAATGTTGCATGCCTGAAGAAACAGCTTCTGGAGCTAACAAGAAGCAATGAACTACTGAAGTCAAAGGTATTCAGACAAATAAGTGCCTCTTTGCTTTGTCTTCACTGTTTTTAAGYTTCCTGTGCAAGAGGAAGCTTTAATTGCTGATCAGAATGTGTTTGGACATATAGCATGTCTGGTTTGGAATCTGGTGCCCTTCTGTCTTAACACAGAGCAAGAGGCAAGGCTTGGAAAGGGTTGTGTGAGCAGCAGTTAATAAAAAGGACTTGTGCTTACTGGCTTTATCTTCTTCTCTAACAAGCTGTCTGAAGATGGTGTGCAGAAGAAAATGAGCAGCCTGTGCATGGAGTTGATGAAGCTCAGAAATATGAGGGATGCTAAGGAAAAGGTATGATCATTTGCACAGGACAGTAATTCTGAGCTGCTCAGGAACAAAAGCAGTGATCCTCAGTACAGTTTGAAGCTCTTTGTGGTGGTTGTTGTAACAAGTGGCTGATATCTTCACTGAGGGGTACTTGCAATCACATTTAGCATAGTAGCAGGTGCTATCATTAAACCACAGTGATGAATTAGTTTTCAGTTTACCACTGTCTCTTACACGAGGTCTTTTTTTTTTTCCTTTACCAAATCTCATGTTAATATGTGGGTTTTCTTTGTTTTTTTTTAAGACTGCACTGGCCAAACAGGAAGACATGGAAATGAAGCTGCAGGAAGTGCAAAGGAATCTTGAACATTCAAAAGGAAAAGTAGCACAGTTACAAGAGAAACTGTAAGTGCTAGGAAGGGAATTGATGAGTTGATATGACCTAGCTGTGTTTTCTGTGCTTTATAGTCATGAAAATAGAGGCTGTCTCCCTACTGAGAAGGAACAGACAGTATCAGTTGATGTAATCAGGAATGAATGCAAAACATTGTTTCTCTAGTGTATCTAACCTTTTTCCAAAAGACAAACTGTATCATGTCAACCCTTTGTCTCCCAGTGTGGTGTGGGTGGGGTTTTCTTGGGTATGGGGTGGGAGAGAAGATTCTGTTTGGAGAAAAAACTGTTGTGCTTGGAGGATGATGTTCTTGTGGGTATTTCTGGCCCTTTAGACTACTAAATTAGGAATAAGCAAGAATAGAAAAGCATTAGATTAGGAGCTGAAATGCTAATTCTGCAGCCAGGCTTTTGACATGAATTTGATGAATGCCTTCACGGTCTCAAGAGAAGTTCACTGAAGAGTTGTTGTGGTGCCTTCAGAGCTGCTTTGGTGTAGGCACATGCTCAGAAGGGCACCTGCAGTCTCTTGGCTTCAGCAACTTTGTGGGGATAGAGAGGGAGTTCTATCCCTCTTCTCAGAGGGACAGAACTCAGAGCAGAGTTCTTCTCAGCACTTGCTCTGCTGCCCAAATAATGTCATGTGCTGCACAGGAACAGCACTAACATGGCAGCTATTGCTGAGGATAGTGACCTAGGAAGGATGAACTGCCAAGCCATATTTTATGTCAGCTTGGTACAATGGGCACTGCAGCATTAACCTGGCTGTTAAAATACCCAAAGGTAGTAATGCAGATAGTGCAAGTCAGAAAGGGAGGAGATGCTAACTTGCTACAGCAGCTGCCTTATGTTAATGCACTATTATGTTTCTGGCATCTTGCTTGTGGCAGAATATGGCTCAGCACCTTTACTACAAATAAGATGACCATCTGGAACAAGTATGAAAGAGGGTGTAATCACTTTTCATGGCCAATACCAGTTTGTCAGCTCAACTGAGGCATGATAGTCTCAAGTTTTTAAAATATATCCTAAAAACTGCCTGGTTTCAGGTCTGCTACTGAAAGAGAGAAAGTTGAAGAAAAGTCTGACACTGAAAAACTTCTGGAATACATCACAGAGCTCAGGTAACAGCAAATAGTTCTCGAGAAGGCAGTTTGCCTCTTGGAAACCAGCAGWGCTTAAATATTTTTCTTTTGTGTTWAAGTGTAAGYTTACAAATGAAATTTRGTGGTAAAAAGTGTCTGAATTTTCTTCTGCAGTAGTGTTGCAGAAACAGCCGAGAAATACAAACTAGAAGTCACCCAGATGGAGGAGACATTGAGTAAAAAAGACCAARATATTGAGATCTTGAGGAACACCCTCAAAACCAAAGAGGAGGAATCAYGTAAACTGATAAAAGAACTAAATGAGAGGTGTCAACTGCTTCAACAGGAAAAAGGTAATAGTTAGCTCTTGTACACTGTTCCCTATGTGGGATCATRATAGGTATTGAAGCATCTCAATTGGGTTTCCTCTAAAATGTCATTTTATTCTGGTTTGTTCCAAATGACAAGACTCTGAGCTCCAGCTGGAAACACCAAGGCATGCTTTTGATAACAGGGAAATCACTTCTCCTCTGACATCTGTTAGGCCTGAATTACTGTTTCCATGGAGTATAACTTGGATAGTTAGCATACAATGAAAATTGTASGAGTGGCTTTAATCTGGAGATGAACACTATGTTCTTGTTCCTTACTGTTCAGTGAGAAGCAGTATAATGTCTGAATTCACTGTTAGCAGCTTGTACACAGATTCACTGAGGTGTTAGCAATGTGGCAAGGATCCTTCTTCACTTCCTTACCCCTTCTCTCCCAGCACCAGCARCTCTGCCATCTGAGACGTGTACTCAGTTTTCTGTACCAGCTGCCTTTTGTGTGCTAGTTTGTGGAAGAACCTTTGGGGAGCTCATGTAGTTGTTCTGCTGTTCTGGTGAAGGCTAATTGTCTGGTCCAAACACTCCTGCTGTTAAAATTATTTTAAAGTGGTACCTCGAGCCAAATTTGAGGAATTTCCAGATGGGTTTAAGGTGTGGGATTTTTTTTGTTTGGGGTTCTCTTGCGTTTTTGTTAGGCAAGGGAAAAACAAACAAAAGCTGGAATGGAAGTATTGTGAAGAGTAGATATTGTARTTATTTGAAGATAGAGAAGGGAATTTGTGTTATATTGACAATTTCTCTATGCAGAGAAAGAGTTGTCTGAGACCAAAGGACAGTTCCTGAGTATGAATGCTGAAATAGAAGACCTGAAAAAAAAAATTCATTCGGTGGAACAAGAACACCAAAAATTGCTTCAGAAACATGAGGAGGTCGTATCTCAGCTGCAGCAAGAGAAGGTAAATGCAGATTATAAATTAGTMTAAAAACAGATTGTAATCCCAAGGATTGGCCCTACTGTTTCTGATTTAGGTTATGCATGATATGTGCATTCCACTGATTACATCATCATTAATATGGCAAAGTGGGTGCTGGCCTGTAGGAACTTCTGTCATCTAATAAATCTAAGAATTGTTGCTGGTGTGAGGGGAATTTTGGTTCTTCCTATAGATCTGAAATGTAAACACTGCAAATTACCTTTGTACTACCCAGAAAGTATTGAGAGTTTTAAAATCTGTGGTACTCTGGCACGCAGGAGTCATCTGCATCAATGCAGCAGAAGTTACTGGAGTTTGAAGATGAAGTAACAAGTGAGAGACATCTTCTGGAAGAAGAGCTGAATGATGCCATGAAGGAGCTGAACCAATTGCATACAAAGGAGAAGAAAGCTGAAAAGYTGGTGAAGCGATTGGAACAGGAAATCAAATCTCAAAGTCTTGAACTCACACAGAYGCAAGAAAAGTTGAACGGGTTTGTGAAATAAACTTTCCGATTCTAAAGCTTTGAAAGGAAAAATGTTAAATCAGTTATATAAAAGAGCTTCTGAGCCCAATTCATGTTTTAGAGACTTGAGCAGATCTGAAGTTATTTCTATTACTGATAATGATTGGATCTATTCACTACCAGTAGTAACTTGAGTCAGTATCAGTAACAACTTGAGTCCGTTTTACTTTGTTTTATATTAAAACAACAAAAAAAAAGCCAGTTAGGACTAGCTTTAAAGGCTGGTATTGTAGTGCTGTGACTTTKCTGTGCTGGACAAGCTCTGTGAGACGTGTGCTGGCTGTTTCTGTCCTGGAGAGGGCAATGATGGGAAAGGATTTTGAAACCAGMTGTTTCTTGAATTATAAGTTTACTGTTAGGTCTTCAGTCTATTCTAGATCTCCATGGGGAAATCCTTAGTAATACCTCTTCTGGAGATTGAGTATATGAGAAGTTTCTGGTTTGTCACAATTTATTGCTGCTGCTTCAAGCCATAACTGATAGCAGCACTTGGTGATGTGTTCAGACATACTTGTCTCCAGTATGCAATGCTGAATTTTTATTTCAGGAAGACTGCAGAGTTGGAGCAAATGAAGGAAATGCACTGCAGTGCTGTATTGCAGATCCAAGAAGAGCACAGCAATGCACTGCAGGAGCTTGGAAAGACTGTTGCTGACTTTGAAAGGTATTTAAAGTTTGATTAATGTATASGACAGATGACAATAAAATGCACTGCTCACTTATGTGCCTTTGTACTTGACACTGTATRTGAGCATTAGAGCAGAGGATTTTATGATGGTATTTGATGGCATTTAGAATTTATTTCTTGAGTACTAGGTGAGTGTGACAGTATCAGTATCTAGCTCAGGAAAGTAGATGTTTCTTCTTCCAAAATGTAACCAGTCGGAGGAGTTATGTGCTCTTGAATCACAATGAGATTTRTTACTGATGATAACTTTCTTTGCACTGGAATGTCTTGCAAAAAGAATTGCTTAGACTCAAAATTTGCACGGGATTGAGATTAGTTTACTACAGTTACTGCAAATGCTTTACCTTAAAATATTCAGGTTGTACAACTATGTACAAAGTGAAACTGTTATTGCTGGGTATGCATGGCACTCCTGAAGGATCCAGTGTATGCCAACTCCAGACAGCAAGGTGCTTTGTTTATTTTAAACTTCAGACAGAGTAGGTCTTTTGTGTTTTAGAGTAGCTACAAAAATATGGAAATATCTGTACTACAGCATTCATCCTAGTGTTACTACTTACAGCTTTATGGAACTGTGTTGTGGTTTATTTTTTACCTTTGGATTCAGCAGTGCCAGTACATTGCTATATTTTGTGATAATATAATCTCTGATACTTGCTAGCATGAGTTTGACATGTTCACACCTTACAAGAATAATACAATCTGTGTTTTGCCTGAAATAACAAGATTTTTTTTTATTTGTACTGTAATACCAGCTACAAGAAAACATCAGCTGAAGAAATTTCCAGTCTTAAATTGGAGAATACCTCTCTGCAAGAAGAAGTTGCCAACCTAAAAAAAGTAGGCAAAGAGAATCTGCAKTTGCTTCAAGAAGCAGAATACGCTAAAAACAAAGCAAATGAAGAATGTGCAAGGTACTACACAGACACACTCTTCCTTAAGCTAAGGAATGCAAACGAAGGCTTGCCTTTCTAACTGGAATTTTTTGTGATGCTCTACTGGATAAGTCAGTATTTGGTGTAAGCTGAAGTTTCTTGCTTTTCCAGTGCAGAAGGTCGGAAATACTGACAGACAAAATTTATTAGGTTAATATGCATGATATCACCTCAAAGTCTGCTCACAAGCAGATGCCAATTAACCGTTCATGACCTGCCACACTGTGGTGATGTAAACTGAGGTTCTCTGCCTAATGTGAGGCACCACAGTGCTGCTGATGAGCAATAATACCCAAGAAGCTGTGTTAGGCCAGCAGCTGAGGATATGTTTCTCTGAGTGTCTGACAGCAGTTTAGTGATCTGTGTTCTCTATGGTTCTGTGCAGGTTGAGATGTTTCCTTTCTTTCCTCCCCACCTGCTTATTGTCTCCAGTTTCTATTAGAACTGGTACAAGTTCCTGGGTGAGGTGGCAGGGTAGGGGTGGAGCAAACAGCTAGGGCTGAAGAGAAGTCAGTGCTTTTAGATATAGGGTTTTTGTTATCTTGAATACATCCACACTGAACAGTCTTGATCAGTTCCTGCTAGAGCAAATCTCCAAATCTCTGCATGGAAAGCCTAACTACTAAACTATCCCTGCTAAAAGCTGCTGGCTTTGAACAGCCATGAATTAGAAACATCATTCTTTGCTTGCATCTTTACAGGAAAAGATCAAAATGTTGTTCATCTTTAACTTAATTGYCTTCTCTACTGCTTTTCTTTGTGGCACTGTTTGTGCAAACCTTYGTTTCAGTTCTATTAACAGCTTTTCAACCATGGTTACTTGGGGGTTTTAGATTGAGAGTATTGGGAGAAACAAAATGAAGGCTTATTAATGAACTATGTTTTTTTCCTCAGGATGCTTTTAGAAGTCCAGACCAAGCTTGCACTAAAAGAAGCAGAAACAGAGAGATCAAAGGAGTCTTGCCTTGCACAAATGACCAAACTTCAGGAACAGTTTGAAGAGCAAACTGAAGATTTGAAAAGACAACTTGAAGCAGAAAGATCAAGGTGATTTTCTCAAACTATAACTGCACATTATGGCACATCTAAGTTCTTTTGGGAAGAAGTGCCAAGAGCTAACAATGAACATAATGAAACTCCACTTCTTGCTTTTTAGGAAAACCATAAGTGAAGATGTGACCTCTAGCTTAAATAAAGAGATCAAGACCTGGCGTAAACTGTATGAAGATTTACATAACAAAGTTAAGCCTTTTCAGGTGTGTTGTGAAGTAGGTGTTTGTTGGTATGGGTTAACATGAGACTTTGGCAGTTGGCTGAAGTTCTACTCTTAAATATGCTGCTTCCCRTTCTAAGGCATTTTTCTGTAGTGGTTTCCTAAGTTACTGTTCATTGAACCAGCTTTCCYCTTCCCAAACTCATCTTCCTTGGCAAATTGTAGTTCAGTAAAAAGCTATGCTTAKTTGAAACATTTCTAAGAGATTGAAATGTATTACAGCAACAACTAGATGCTTTTGAAGCAGAGAAAAATGCACTCCTGGAGGAGCATGGGGCAGCCCAAGAAGAACTGAATAAACTGAGTGATGCATATGCTAAATTGCTTGGCCACCAGAACATGAAGCAAAAAATCAAGCATGTTATGAAGTTGAAGGAAAACAACACCCAGCTGAAGCAGGTTTGTGCAATGTAAAATAAGAAATCTGAAAGTTAGTAATGTGCTTGATGCCTTTGTTTGTTGCTCTAAATATTTATAGACTAATCCTACAAGCTACTTATTTCTGTGGTTCTTAAATTCCCTGCATGAAGCAGATTACAATAAACCACCAGTCTCCAGAAATGCCAAGAGAAWCTTTTATTTTTGACTGAATTTACAGCATGTAGAGGGATCAGCTGTACAAACAACTACYTCTACTCTGAGCTTGCTTGGCTTTTTGTACCTCTTTTGGGTGTCCTAGASTTAATAAACTATCTGCTGAAAGTGTCAGACTGCCAGACTGCTTAGTGGTGTTAGACAGCACCTGTACACTGCTGCTGGTTTCTTGACACCTATATGTTTGGATTGGGTTTTAATGTCACCAATAACTGTATGTTTAGCATTAGGCAAAAGGGCTCCCTCTGTACATGATGAAGCAGGCTTTTCTGGTTTTCAGCTAATTTCTAAATTTTGTTTTCTCTAGGATGTCTCAAAACTGCGTGCATTGCTAGCCAAGGAAAAGCAAACCAGCAAACATCTTCAGGAGCAGCTGTGTGCAGTACAGGGCRTTAAGCGTTTTGACCCTTCCAAAGCTTTTCTGCATGATAGCAAGGAAAATATTCCTCCAAAAACACCTCTGAAAGAAGGTAAGCTTATTGATGTAGTCTTTGTACCTATTCAGCTAAACCCAAGAAGGTAGGAGAGCCTTGCACACTCTGCTGCATCTGGGGAAGGAGAATGGCATCTCTTGTTTCACAGCAGATCTTGGAGGATGCATCCATGGGGCACTCCCAGTGTGCAGTTTGCTGTTGTGCTTTCCAGCCCAAATCCTGCCAAGCTGACAGGAACAGGTGCTGTGCCAGCTCAGACAGCACAGCCACTTGGCTTTTGTCACCCAGCTCACACATTACAGCTGATGAGGTGACAGGAAGTGTCTCCTGTACGGGTTGTGGGGTACAAGTACTCAACCAGAGCACTTTTGCATCTTGATTCTTTAGCTGCTACCTGACAGTACCTTACACTACTGGAAGTGTCAAGGTMAGATGCAAAAGGCCTGCAGATAAATGTGGAATGGAGGGAAAGATGGAGAGCATGGGGGCACACCAAGGAAAGCAGGATAGGGAAAAGAGTTTCATTAGAGTGTCTGTTCCAGGGGCTGAAGTCATGGCTTTCTGTTGGATTCAGTGTAGGGCCTTCTGCCCCTGAGGAGACAAAAAAATGTCTTCATGTGGTGGGAGCAATAGTGAAAAACGCACACTTAGTAGCCTTTTTCTATTGCAGGTAATAAAAACAAAATTTGAAGTGTTGTTGATATTAAAGCAGCCATAAAGTCATGTGGTACAGAAGACTTCAACAGACTGCTTCTTCAAGGTGAACTTGGATGCTGTACATAATGCAAATCAGTAGGAGCACTRGAAAAATTATTTAAAATTATATATTTTTAGAAAAACTATGTTTTATTGAGAAGCARCAGGTGACTGCATGTTCCTGGCTCCTGGTAACACAATTTCACAAGCATGAACTCTGAAAAGTGTTCACTGTTGCACTTTTTTGGGTCTGCTGAAGCTGCGTAGTCCAGTTTTGAACAGAGCTTCTTGAGCTTGGAAAAGGTGAATAAGCACTGGAGAATTAGATGACAAATTAAATCAGTTTCATGCAAATTGTTTGATTTTTTTTTATATAAATATTTTTAATTTTTTTGTSTCTCATGTATACAATTCTAGGTAAAATGATTTTTTTTCTGTTTCTAGCTGCTTTGGTACCAATGGTAGCAGTACTGCCAAGAGACCCTTTTACTTCTGTGGCCTACACAATACAGAATGAGTGTAGAAAATGGGACTGTACACTTCATTTTGATATTCTATGGGATCTATTTTCAGTATATGATAATTTAAATCCTGAGGCTAGATACTGCAGCTGTTAATCTTCAGAAGRGCAGTTTGAGGTTAAAGTCAAATTGACTGCATTTATCTAAATGTTTGTGTGCTGTGGCTAAGATTAGGTTCCTAAGAGCAATGCTGTGCTCACTGCACTCCTAAACTGCCATGAGATCTTTGTAGCCAGCTGTTGTAAGTGCTCAGTGCTAGTGACAAGGAGTAACAACAGAACTTGTCTCACTTGGGTAGGAGGACACCCACTGTACAAACTGGAACTTCAACAAGCGGGAAAGAATTTAACTGCATTTGGAATTATTTTAGCACAATAAACATTTTAATTTAAAGAATTTGTCCATTTCCTTTGTAAACCAGGGATAAAACCAAAAATTGCATTRCAGTGTGATTGATCTGATGTTCTTTGTTCTACTTGTTTCATAACAAAGCCCAATGTCAGTCTTGCCTCAAAAGCTACATGTTCTCTTGTCTTAGAGAGCTTTCTTAGGGAAATTATTTAGCTGAATTGTACAATCCTTAGAACCTGCAATTCTTATTTCTCTTRATACAGAAGTAAATACCAAACCTAAGTGCAAGGTGGAACTGTGTGTTCTTGTTATTGTATGCCTGTGCAGATATTCTGTGCAGAGGTCCTGCAGAAGGGCAATACCCAGCTGTTGGAAGGTATTGCTGTTTATGCTGACATTGTGAGCTTCCAGAGATTTAATAATTCCTAGGAAATGACATACAGACAATGCACCTGAAGTCCAAGGACAGAAGTTGCTAGATGTTGTCTGTTAATGTTGTCTTTGTGCATTTGCTGGATTACTTGATCCTCTGAAGATTGAGGATGAGGATTAGCTTCAGGTGTTTTAATTAAGAGAGTASTTGGTATTCAATTTAGCAGCCTGAAGTGTTGAAAGACATTTTAATAAACAGGCTATCTGATACTGGAGTTCCATCCTTAGGGAGAAAAACCAGCAAGTTTTGTTGTGTGAAAGATGTAATTGGGCTAAAATTTGTAGAGAAAATGTGCATTTATCTGAATGATAATGGAAGATTACAGTAAATTCAAATTCAAAACATAGAAATAGACACACTGAGTTAAGGYACTTTTTTTTTGAATGCCCCTCATTTTTGGTGTTTGACATGTCCTATGTCAAATTAGCAGGACTTTTTGACAGAAGTACAAATAYGCCAAGAGAAGCCAAAAATGGCAGGTGTCACAGGACTGGGATTTTAACGTTGCTGCACCCTTGTTTGATACAGCTGCCATGAGCATGTTTGTATTGACAGAAGGAAGGGGAACCAGCAAATAATTCTGCTAGCCTTACAGCAGGGGTGATCCTTGAGCTTTAAAATATTGATAAATCGTGTAGAGCAGASTGGGGAGAGAAGCAAAAGGTGGAACTCAAGGGGAAATTGAGAGCTTTGTGTCAGCTTCAGTCTAGCAGGCATTGCCACTTTCATGCACATATGAAATGACATTTAAAACTGAAACCTTGATATTTATAGCTCAACTGACTTAAGTATTCACTGCAGGAATCCGTTACTTTCATGCTGTGGAAGATTTTTTTTTAATTGGAAAATCCATGATTTAACACAAAGTTATTTCTCTGATTGTTCAACTTTGTGTATTGTAGCAAGAGCTGGGCTGTGCTCAGTTGAAATGTAAAATGAAGAGCTCTTAGAATTCTCAACCTGCCTGACCTAATTAGAGCCCTCCTCCTGTTTGCTATAAAAGACAAACCGTATAAGACTCAGCGCCAGTGCTTTGAGTGAATTTTACACACACAATGGCTGTGCTTGCTCATGCTGGCTGTTATGAAGTAAAAATTGAAGCTCATACTGAGCTGCTTAAATGGTACCACTGGGACCAGACCAAAAGCTTAACAGGATTCAGAGCYACACGTGATGTAAGGCTTGGATTTGTGTTTTGGTTTCAAAGGTCAACAGAGCCGGTGCTGCTCTCAGTCCATGTGCTCTCTGCAGGCACAGCAGACAAAGGGACAAGTGCACRGTTGAGCTGCAATGAGCTCCTAGGCTGGTAATTCCTTCTGTAGTTTGGCAATGCCTGAAGTGCTGCTGGACATGGAGCAGGTAAGGCTCTGGATGTTTGCATTAACAGGTTGCTATCACACTTGGATTACAAAATCTAGGGAAAAGAAAATGGGGGGAGGACAGAGGGAGAGAGAGACTTAATTATGCTTTAGTCTCTGTGAATCACAGTCTGAAATGTGAATTTAATGAGTGGTCCATTTAGTCACCCAGGGATGCATTATGCTTAAGTGACTGTGATACAGACAACAATATAATTTTTGTCTAGCTGCACCCTAAAATCATAGTGTTTCACAAAGTGAAATGTAACAACAATAAAAAAATTGTATGTATAGGTAGYACAATATGGAACTGAAGGTAAATATTACAGAAAAAAAACTGATTATATAATGAATATCCAAAAAACTACATGTAATTTAACTTATTCTGGTGACAAAGATGGTAAGATATTTTACAGGCTGATTGTAGCTTGAGATGCTGTTTCTTCTTGCTCTGAGCCTGGAAGACAAAATTTTTATTTCTCCATCATGGTGTTTGTGGAGATGCACATGGAGCTCTTCTAGTCTGTGTTGGGAGGAGGTGGTGYGACATCAGATGTGCTGGGAGTTCTTACCTCCATGCTGCTCAAGAGTTTGGTATTTCTTTGTAGATTTTTCCTCTCCATTTCAAGTTATGAATTATTGGTATTTTGAAATACAATTCTAAGGTTAATGGAAGGGAATTAAATAGCAAGAGCTTGTTACAGGAAGAAAAACAGGCATCTGCATTCCATGAAGGCAGAAACTGGCTCAAGTGGTTTATTACAATTTTTTTATATATGTACACTTTTTCATCCTTTGAATGTTAGTTGTCATAAGTAAAGGTCGTTTGCAATATTCTATTAAATTTTAGCATTGTTCTATTAAATGTTGGTGGACGTTGCTGGTGTTCTTCTTTGACTACTACCAGTTGAAACAGTTTAAATCAAGTCAAGTTGAAATAAATTCATCCGGGTAGACACAAGTGTGAATGTAGCTAAAGTGAGTTTTGACTAGTGGTTTTTATGCATCTACTTAACTTCAGTTCTTGTGGTAAAACAGTACTAGGTGCAGTCTCTGCCTTTGTGGGTCAAAAATGGTACAGTAACACTTTGTCGATGCTGCTACCTTCAAATCTTGCACTAAAAATGTGGAATGATAGTATAGGGAGAGTGCTGTAAACAGTGGTTGCCCTCTTGCACACAGCTTCTCTCTTCTCTGTGGGATTTACAAGTTCCTTTTAGATTGAACTCTGAATGCTCATTATTTTCTGCCATTTTAAAAGGTTAAATGAARTAATTTCTTGGGCATAAGGGACAGAGCTATATGAAGGGTAGTAAGACACTTTGGTCTAATTCCAAAGTTCCGCTTCCTTTTCTACAAAACAAAGACCACAATAGAAAGATTACAGTTGTRACAGGTGCACTGCGGTCAAATGTTAAAACACAACAACACCTGTGATTACTGTGATAACTTTGATTGCTGCTGGAAGTACTATAAACAGGACCACAGGTCCCAGCCCAGCGTGTGCTCATCGCCCTAAGCTGCCCATCCCTGTGTTTCATTATAAAGGYTAGTAAGGGTTATTCGATGTCATGCTTTCCGAGCTCAGTGTTGTGTTTGATCCCTGCACACTGTGTACCGTCTCCGAGCACCCCGCCCCGTTCCCCTCCACCACGTGCGCTGTTTGCTCTCCCGCGGGCCGCGCCCGCCCCTTTAA
>NW_026623505.1:1000993-1021613 GCF_030028575.1 Malurus melanocephalus
CCAGGCCGGGCCCGGCCCCGCCATGGTCGGCCGGGAGAAGGAGCTCAGGATCCGCTTCGTGCCGGGACGCTGCGAGCTCGTGGAGGTAAGGGCGGCGGGGCCGGTAACTCGCTGCGGGGCCGGGCGGGCAGGCCCGGAGCGCTGACGCGTTCGCGGCGGGGCCGGGCCCGGAGGGCCGCGGCCGCTGGGGCAGCGCTCAGAGGGACGCGGGTACCTGCGAGCCGCAGCTGGGAGCGGGAGTTGGGTTATTTTGTATCCGCACAGCCGCGCTGGAATGGGCGCGGGGATGTTTTGCTCCGCGGCGCTCGGGGGTCGCGGCGCCGGTCTGGGCGGGTCSGTGGTACCGGGAAGGGCTCTGCGGTAGGGAGCCCGTGCAGTGATTCCATGGAGGATTCCTCCTCTCGGAACTTGCCCCTGCCTGCTGTCCCGGGCGGTGTCGGCCGTGCCRCACAGGTGTACGTGAGGTGCCGCAGCAATTAGGGTTGGGCGTGTAGGGAGAGGCAGAACTTCTGTCAACGCGATTGTGGGTTCACTTGTGATCCTGAGCCTTTGGAAAGCCCCAGGGTTTGCCTTTTGCTCTCTGCGGCTGCAGGGGATATCAGAGCGGAGAGCTCAGTCTCACCTTCCTTTCTTTCCCTGTAGTGATTTGTATCTCACCGTGCTAAGTTGCAAATCCGTTACACCAGTAGCTTCCGCGTCTTAGTGGCCATTCCTTAAAATTGGTGGTTTGAGTTTATTCTGATTTTCTAAACAAAAATAGAAATCTTGAAAAACTTTATTAAAAGCTTCGAAAGTACTTGTTTCTGGTTTTCAACTTGAACTGCATTATGTTTTACTCTTTTTATAAATTATACTCATATTTTATATTTCAGTCATGTCTACAGAGTGATTTAGTGTCTCATAAATGTTATTTTTTTAATCTGATAATGCTGTGACTTGTTTCTTTTTATGTGAATGAGACTTGTAAACCCAATACTTTTTGTTGTTCTTCATTAATATGGACACCAGATAACATTAAATTGGATTATAAAGCTCAAAATTGCATGTTTCAGTAATATTAGTAGATCTTAGAGATGTTGCTACAGCTGGATGATGTCCTGTGAAGGAACAAGGCAGCATACRTGGAAAGAGTTCATCTATGCACATTTTGAATCACCAGAAAGTTAAAACTTCTGGCAAGAAAAAGTTCAGACTGCTAGTTAGTTGGTGTTGGATTTATGGGAAACATCCATCATTTGTCTTGCTCTTTCAGAAATAAATGACAGGAATCAATTAGTCTTGTAGACAACAGCAATTGGATGGAAGCTGTGCTTGGTGAAAGCTGTGTTTGTGTCCAGTTCAAGCTGTGCTTGGTGAAAGCKGTGCTTGTGTCCAGTTCAAGCTGTGTTTGTGTCCAGTTCAGGTTGTGTTTTGTGTCCAGTTCAAGCTGTGCTTGGTGAAAGCTGTGCTTGTGTCCAGTTCAAGCTGTGCTTGTGTCCAGTTCAGGTTGTGTTTTGTGTCCAGTTCAAGCTGTGCTTGGTGAAAGCTGTGCTTGTGTCCAGTTCAAGCTGTGCTTGTGTCCAGTTCAGGTTGTGTTTTGTGTCCAGTTCAAGCTGTGCTTGGTGAAAGCTGTGCTTGTGTCCAGTTCAGGCTGTGCTTGTGTCCAGTTCAAGCTGTGCTGCTGATGTAACATCCTCTTTATGATAAATAAACAAACTTAGATGAATGATGCTTAGAAATGACAGATTTTTGCAAATGACACATGGTTTTATGTTGGTCACTTTCTATTTATTGAAGATATTCAGTGACATTTTTAGAGAACCTTTTGGCCCTGTTGTGCAGCAAGTGCTGGATATTTATTAGTGGGTCCATCTGGCTGTGGAAGCCCTGATCATCTGTCAAGTGACACTGTGCAGACTTTGCTAATAAGAAGTGCAGAAGAAAAKAGTAGCTGCATGTTCTTGCTTGTGCTGTTCAGAGAGGCCTGGGTAACCYTAAAAATTGTAAATCAGTTTGTGTTCTGAGGTAAAATTTAAAGATAAAAGTAACTTTTTGAAACATCACTTTTGCAGTCTGTCATTTTCAGGCAACTGTCTAGAAGTAAATTATTAATTTTCATCCAGTACTAATGGGAATAAGTCAGCTTTCATCTGGAGATTTTGTTGAGAAAAATGCTTGCACTGTACTGGGAACTTAAAACAACTGTTTTGGAACAGGCTGTTTCCCCCTGCACATACCCTTATGGAACAAAAGCTTTGTAACTTCAACAGTGAAAGCCAGTAATTTGGAAGTGATTGCTGCGGCTTCCTGTCCTGCAACCAAAAAGTAGCAGTCTGGTAAAATGGTTAGAAATTACTGCGTTGTTGAGATTGCATAGCAGAAAGCATTTTATGATGTACAGAATTATAGTAATTTGTCACAAATTGTCTTTGTGTRCAAAGTGGTCAGGAAAGCCAAGATTTGTGGGTTCTGCACAGAGTTTTTTTTTCTGCACAGATATGGTAAGGATATACTTTCATACTTTTTTTTAGCTGACTGTTTTTAGTTCTGTTCATGGTAGAAACAGAAGGGAAGCATTAATGGAAAATAAAGATTGCATAGATAAACATGGATCTTGTGTTTTCTGTCTTGAAAACTTGATWTTCTGGGGAGAGTTGGGATGAAGTTTGTGTGTCCTGATATTGACAGCTGTCCCAAGTACCAAAATGTGCAGGAGCTGAAGTGCAGCTTTAGKCTGTTGTAGAGATTGAGAACTGAAATTGTTAAATCACTTCTAGATGCATTTTGTAAAGCTGACWARRGRTCTGTGTCTTGGTTTAACTTACTGSTAGACTRYTRTATTGAATAACAATGAAATACTCTTCTATWTGGTAATAAAATTCAAGGCTTTATTTACTACAGTGAGTTATGTTAAATTGCTGCAACTTGGAACAGGCCCAGTTTATCCAAAATTATTTGTTGTGTGATTTGGACCCTAAATGTTACTTCTTTTGGGTCCGTTTTCTAAGTAAGTTATTTCCATCCTTTCAGATTGCACAAAGCTATCAGCTTTTGAATGAACTTAAAACTTCTTCACCAGTGGTTTGGATTGTTGTAGAAGTAAATKAGTTTCTCAGTCAAGTTTTGTTTTCATTATATTTGAATATATGTTTAAATAGTTAACTGGCTGCAATATTGGTGCTCCCAGATGTTGGTGTTCAATGAGGCATTCCAAAAGACTTAGGAAAACCTTTTTAATACAATAGTCTCTGACTGTAGCTTTGCAAACTTTTAAAGAAAACTCAGTAAAACATTACAGTAGAAACAAAACTTTTCCTGTTGTCATTTCCCTAGGAAGATGTTGACATTCCCAGTAGGCGAGTTTTGATCACTGGTGCTACRGGACTTCTTGGCAGAGCTGTGTTTAAAGAATTCAAAGAAAATAATTGGAATGCAGTTGGCTGTGGATACAGGAGAGCTCAGCCCAGATTTGAGCAGATTAATCTTCTGGACTCTATTGCAGTTCATGATATTATCCATGATTTTCAGGTAAGTTTCTGGAGTAGGAAGTGAATAGGAGGGGTCCTTTATGTCTGTTAGTCAGCTGGTAGTGCTGCAGAGTYCCGGGGTGTGAGTGCACTGGTGCTCTGGCAGAGCTCTGACAAAGGTGTGGGTGGCTGTGTGTTCTGCCCACCCAGAGCAGTGTTGCTCTGTGGGTACAGACAGCTCTGGCCTCCACTGTGCTCACCACGGGCAGGATGCAGGTACAGCTGTACCTGTCAGCATACTGGAAAGGAAAGGAAAGGAAAGGAAAATATGCAGGTGAGATATTGACACTGTAATGTGTCCATATACAGTTCTGGGGAAATGAAGGAATGTTTGAATATAACAGCAGTAGCTCTGTGTAGAGTTCAGTGTGCAGTCTTTTTTCAGTCYAAGTGCCAAGAGGAGTATATGAGACCTGTAATACAATATACAGGGTGCCATTCTATAAAATAGTCTTAAATATCCACCTGATAATCTGAGTATGTCAAAAAAGCCACATTTAAATAGCTTATCTAAAAACTTTTTGTACCCTTTTGTGTGTGAGAGACATATTTATGTTAATATATTTTACTATACAAAGGTAAAAAGAAAAAACATCCTCACCACTTCAAACTTGCTGCAGAATTGAAGCTACTGAAGACCACAATTGCAAAATGTTTTTGATATCTTGAAAGTGTGTGGTTGTATACTAAAAAAAATAAGGAAAAGGTGTTCCTCAGAATTCCATAACTAAAAATAACACTGCTATTTTTGTTACGTCATTTTGCCTGAGGGGTGTCATCKCTAGAGTTTGGATGCAACTGCCATCTTTGAAATGTTGGTTGTTTAAAATTAGTCTTTAATTTCCAGCCTCATGTTATAGTGCACTGTGCAGCAGAGAGAAGGCCAGATGTTGTAGAAAGTCAACCAGATGCTGCTTCTCAGCTCAATGTGGCTGCTTCAGCAAACTTAGCAAAAGAGGCAGGTAAGGAGAACCATCTCATGGATTTGGTGTCTTGTTAAAATCCTGCATTTATTTGTACAGGGACATCAATACATATAGTACAAGTGTGAGTGCCAGTTGTGCCATCGGTATGCTTTCAATTGGTTTTCCTTAAGGGTAGCATGCACAGCTCTGTGAAGGATCAGGGAACAGACAAAGCACTGGGAATTGGTGTGGATAGAAGATCAGATCCCTGGGAGATTGGTTTAAGTGTCCATTGGGATTTCAAAGAAGGTATGAATTAATATAAATTATGTATAAACCTTTTCTTCCTAGCTGGAGTTGGAGCRTTCCTGATCTACATTAGTACAGACTATGTATTTGATGGAACAARCCCTCCATATAAAGAGACTGATGTACCAAATCCCCTAAATTTATATGGTAAAACCAAACTGGAGGGTGAAAAGGCAGTTCTGGAAAACAACGAAGGTAAGAAGGCACTCAAGCTTTTTTAATACAGGCTTTCTATTTTTACTCAGTTATGTATTAACTTAATAGACTCTCAAGTCACTGGTGAAGTTGCAAAACCATGGAAACGAGTTTCAGAGGCGAATGTGATTAGGAGTCATTCTCCTTCCTCATAAGCAATTCTTCTTGCTTATACTTAAATAAAGCTTTTATTTCTGACCTGTTCCAATCTTCATTGGTGTTATTTGTCTCTCCTGGTGGATATCTGTAAATCTTTGTCTACTATAAAGCTGCTGTTCCTAAGGAAAGATAAATTTCTTTATTTAGTAAACAACTGCAGTTATTTAGGGGCCTGCATTGCAAGTATTCTCAATGTATGTTTACTTAAAGGGAAAGCAGACTTGTCATTCAGTAGTAATGCAGATCAAATCATCGACAGGGTCTTGTTACTCTTTGGGTTTTGCTCTATTGCATGGGCCAGTGTAGGGAGTGTTAACAGCCCGCATGGGAATAAAACGCCGTGTCCTTGGCTGTTAACACTCCTTACAGGCCAGCAGGCCACCCATTTTGGTTTTCCCCACCTACACTCATCAGATTCTTGCTTGTAACACTTCGAAAAGGTTAATAACTTATTTTTTGTTTTAAAYAACAGGATTTTTAAAACTTGCTATTTAATTATTTTCTTAATGGAAACTTGGCGTTCAACATATACAAATCTAATTTTAAAAATTCTACTTAAGGAAAAAGAGCATGTAAAATTTCTTTCATGTAAGATTTATTTCTTGTATAAAAGAGAGATTTGGCTATTTGTAGTTACTGTGCTGTCAGTCTCCACTCACAGATAACAAGGAAAGAAGCACTTGTGTTTTATTTAAAAAATCTGAAGAAAATAATCTCAGTATAAAGGCAGAAGAGGCTTCTGATATGTCAGTGTGATATTCACACTGTTCTGTGCTGCCCAACCAGAGAACTGAGCTRTTGCTAAATAGGTGTGATGGTCTTCCAATAAGTAAATATATGCTATGTATGATGGATTWGGCATTACTAATAAGAAAGAAGCTTTGTAAAAAATACTTTGACAGGAAAAGTCTTACTTAAGTAAAAATAAATTTCAATTACAAGTTATTCACTCCACCTCTAGTTTAAATACCATCTCTGAATTTGACTGTGATGCTGTTCACTCCCTCTTCTCCATTGGTAACGAAGATAAGGCTTTGCCAAATCCAAGTACTTGTGGGTATCCTGTGAGACCCTTCCCCCCACTCAAGATTGCAGTTTGKTTTCATAACCTTTTGGAGCAGAATCTGTCAGGCAGCAGTGGCTTGCAGCAGTGGTATTATTAGCAGGAAGAGTTTTGAGGTGCTGAGTAAAGTGCTTGAAAATATGAGTTCTCTTGATTCATACAAATAGGAGTATTTTCCATCTATTGATGTTCTAACCACTAATTTGCTGATACAGTGTATGTAGAATTCAGTTGGTCAGAGCTGTAGTTGTGTGAAGAACTGCCCTGTACATTTCTGCTGTACAATGCAAAAACCTTCAGTAAAAATTTGGTGGGTATGTATCCCCTCCTATATATACATGCATACAGTCATGCTTATGAAACTACAAAATGTCAGGAGATTCTCAGAGCCTTTGGTTATGAGGCTGATCCTCTCCACATCCCAGACCTGAGAAGAAAAGGAAGGTGGTTGTCTTCTCAAAGAATGAATACTTCTAAAGCAATTAAAAAAGAGARGTTTCAACCAATATTTGAAGAGAGGAATAATATACCTGCTGAGTGACCAAACAACTGTTTCTAGAATAGCAGGAAATCAGTGATGTGTTGAGTTTTTTACTTGTTTTTCTTGTCTAAGTACTTATTCTGTGAGAATAATTTCTGTGTTAGCTTTTTCTGTTTGTCTCTCCAATAGCTGTAGCATTTTTCTCYACATCTCTTAAGAATTGCAATGTTTTGATGACTTCAGCTTCTAATTTCAGGTGTGATTTTTTTTGTTTTCTCTTTCAGCAAAACTATCTATTACTTTTAATGAATTTGTCATAGCCTTCTTGGATTTCTCCTCAGAGGCTTTTTGACTCTTCATGACAGAGACTAGTATGATGTATTCCATCTGAAATATTCTTMTCTTTGCTCTTTGTTAATTTAATTTCTCAAATCACTGTCCTGGAATCTGTCGTTGTTTACTGCTGTATTCTGTGAACCTGTTCCTTTCGTGTCAAGCTTTTTATTAATTTCAAGGTTCATGTCTTTTTTTCTGGTAAATAATACCCTCCTTTCTAAAGGAGACTTCTGCATGATGGGTGAAAAATCTTTGTAATTGATGCCTGAAGATGAAGACTGGTGGGAGTTTTTCTCTTTGCTCTTACCCAGTGAGGATGGGGAGTGCTGCAGTAACTGCACACAGCAGTCGGGCTTTTAAATTTTTTAATTTTTGTTCTAACCCAAACAGGCATTTTAATGCTCTTAATGAAAGCTTGGTAACTTTCTGTAAATCAATGGCATGAATAAAAATAAAATTGTATGATATTAGTGTTTAGAAACTGGTTTTGATATAAAATTTAAACTATATTCTGAGAGCCAAAATACCACTTGCAAATTTTTGTGATTTGTAGATCCTTAATATGATCAACATATTTCTTAACACTTCCAAACCATTTTTCAGATTACCCTGTGGCATTTGTACCCATCCATGATCTAATATATTCCTTCTTTTAGAAACTGCAGTACTTAGGATTCCTGTCTTATATGGAGAGGTGGAAAGACTGGAGGAAAGTGCTGTGACRGTTATGTTTGATAAAGTGCAGTTCAGTAATAAATCTGCCAACATGGACCACTGGCAACAGAGATTTCCTACCAATGTCAAGGATGTAGCAGCTGTTTGCAGACAACTAGCAGAGAAGAGAATGCTGGTAAGAATGGCAAGRAGTGAGCCTCTGCAAGGTGAAAACAGTTGGAGTTCTCAGCTTTGCTTCTGAACAGCTGAGAATTGCACATCACCTGGATTGTTCYTTGCATTTCTGGAATTCTGGGAGGGAGGACAGAATTGTAATACTATAGAATCTTTTATGATTATGGTGATATTGTGGTCTTTGAAACAAAAGTGATTGAAAGAATTGGACAGAACCTTCTGAAAATTATCTTGTCTCTTGTAGTACAGAGGAGAGAATCAGAAATGCCTAACTTATTCTGATATGCTTTTTAGAAAATGCTAACTTGAACTAAAAAAATGCCTGGTGGTTGCATGTAGTTCTCAAAGATGCCTTTGTTTATTGTATTAAGAACACTGAAGTGGTAAAACAAAGCCACTCTACTGAATTACTTTGTTGTGTTTGTTCACCACAGCACCTTCAGATTACCATCTTTGGGTTCTGTTACCCAAACAGCAAACATCCGCTTTTGTTTTTTCACAGAGTTACTTTGAAAACGTGGGCCATGCACATGTGGTGGACATGGTGCAGTCAGTTTGACTGGACTTGTACAGGATTTGCAGTTTAACATTCAGAGTGTGTGTGGTGCCTTTTGCCTCTGTTTTTGAGTACCTGAATACCACAGAACAGSCAGCTCTTTGACCTTGCTTGGTTGGTGGGGAGCTCCTTTCCCTCYTGTTCACTCTACAGAACACAAGCTGTTTGTGAAAAGCTGGGTCAGATAGAAATAACACCAGTTTCCAGTCTCAGTTCCTAGTTGGGTGTTCTCTGAAAAGGTACAGATGTTTCTAGAACACCACTGAGATGCTGTAAGGTCCTTTTTGGGATAGGGTCTTGCTGGATAATGATTCTGCACAGTTCTTGCACAGGAGTAAGTCTGAGGGCCATCTGGCTGCTTCCTTTCATCTGTGTTCTCTTTCTTCCCTAGGACCCATCAATAAAAGGAACATTTCAYTGGTCTGGCAATGAACAGATGACTAAGTACGAGATGGCGTGTGCAATTGCAGATGCTTTCAACCTTCCCAGCAGCCACTTGAGACCGGTAAGTGCTGTGTTGTTGGATCTGTAGGCAGACAGATGTGCCTGACCATTGCAAGTAGCAGCTCTCACACTGTTCAGGCTGTAGAAGTGAGCTTCCTCTTCAGGACAGGCTGTGCAYGTCCAGCACAGCAGCTCTGTTGCTGAGGGGGCTGGCTGCTATCAAGCTCAGGAACACAACAGCTCCTTTGACCTGCTGAATTAGGAAAATTACCCAGTCACCAGATTCAGTCTGCAGTATTTCTGTAGAACAGCTCCCCTTAGTCATGGCTAAATCCATATTTTTGTTACAGATTGATAGAGCATGAACTTGAAGGTTGGGATCTGTAAAAGCCATGCAATGTCCAGAGTGTTTCTGAATACATGCACTTAAGAACTACAAAGTATTTTTGCTTTGGTTAAAACACCTGTCCTGCAGTTTCATTGACACTTGAGACTACTCTTTAAGACATACTGGTAGGACATACATATTGTGAGAGTATAACAAATCAATGAGTTTATCCAAATACAAAATAAAATCCAAGGACGTGGAATTGATAAACCCTGGAACTGAAATGTGACTTGGAAGAGGGCAAGAAATATGATGGAGGTCACTTAGTCTGATTTTTTTCTTCCCAACTGTATTTGTCTTCAAGTATATTGAACAAGATATGGTTCCATTAACATTCTGGAGCATTCCTTACCTTGTGATGATAATCATAGAGTAAAATATGAATAAAATGTAGAAAAGCACAAATAGTAGCAGTAATCAGGTGAGAAAAATTAACGTTAAGATACTTCACATGGCCTGACATGTTGAAATAAAGTTAACTGTGGAACAAGCAAATAAAAATTTCCAACCAAAAAAAAAAACCCAAGAATAGTTGGGAGGAGGGGAACATGCCTATACAGAAAGCCATGTTGAAAAAGTTCTATTGTACATATAAAAGTATTTTTCTGTCACTTCTGATTGCTTACTGATGTGCATTTTTTTATCTCTGCTTCTCTTTTTAGATTACTGATAGTCCAGTTGTGGGTGCTCTTCGTCCAAAGAATGCTCAGCTGGATTGCTCCAAGTTGGAGATGCTGGGGATAGGTCAGAGAACACCATTTCGAGCTGGGATCAGAGAATCACTTTGGCCTTTCCTTGTTGACAAGAGATGGAGACAGACAGTCTTCCATTAGTTTGTAACTTTTTTAGTAAAAGTATGGTATGTGGCACTTTTTTAAAAGAAAAAATAGTTTTGTATGAGTGTTCTTAAATTGTGACATTTATGAGCTTTCATTTAATTGGGTAAACAAGTGGTCTTGCACTAGTGAACCTTAGCCTAAAAAAGTTCAGTGACAAAAGCTGAGCCTATTTGATGTCATGGATTTTTCCTTCCATTTGTTCCAGTCTAACTTAGTATCTGTTCTTGGTAGATTGAGGTTCTTAGCAATCAGTACTGTGTGATGCTAAGAATGACTCAGATCACCTGCTGACTTCGTTTTGGCTGAAATATTGTGTTGATGCTTAAGGTCTGTGCCATTGTTGTATATGCCATTTCTCTTCATTAAAAGACATGGTCAGTTACTTTATCACCAAAAATCTGATTTTTTTGTTTTTAACTTCTGAAGGTGATGTTCTTAGAGAGTTAAGMTGAAGTAGGAATCCTTAAATGTTTGTTTTGCTTGAGCTCTGATCAAAATGTTTTTTAAAAAAGTGAAACTTTATTTTTGCAATTATCAAGTGTACTTTTTATGCCTGAAATATTTTCAGAATGTTCTGTAACTTGAATGCCTGCAGCTTTGTATTTGTACAGTAAGTTGTATGCATTTGTTTTCATGGTGACTTATAAAAGCTAGGGRAGGGTGGGGAGGGTGGGGAACCAGTAGTTTTGACTTGGGGTTTTTTGGGTAAGGGATTGGAGGATTTTTTTTTTTGACTGGGTGGTTGTTTTTTTTTTTGTATGAAAGCACAAAATATCTTCATCTTTCCCTTTTTGGGGACAGCATTTGGGACTGGTTAAATTAATGGAAGATGTTTTGTTAGTACTAACAAACTGGGAGGTGGAGAGGAAAGGTGTTTAAGGATTTGTAGCACTGCGGCGGCTTTTGCACAGACTGTCAGACCTGGCACTGCTGCAGCTTGTTCTGGAACAGCAGAGTGTGTGTGCTGAAGGTTTGCAGCATAATAATGTAGTCATGATAGTCCAATWTAAGAGTTTATAGTCTGCTTAAGTCTCATCTTTAGAGGTGGACTCAATAGCCAGATAACATGGAGGAAGAACATTGTTTGTAAAGTTTTGMTTCCTTTTGAAGTTGTAGAATCAACAATAATATAAATCTTCTGATATTGATAGCAGATTRTTAGTAAAGCTAGTAAAAGGTGCARTTGGATGRTCATTTATTTTTCTGAGGTTGAAATGAAGGGGAAGGGAAAGATGTTTGGATTTAATTTTTTTTTAAGTGTGGGGGGAGACACACACAAAAACAGACCAGTTGAAGGTCTTCTAAGTGTCAGCTTTACATTCAGTCATTTCTTTTCAACTGGCATATGCTAAGTATTCATAATCTCATTTTGTTATTAGTCTGAAGTCCTGATACACACATGGTAACCTGTCTCCAGAATGACAATAAATATATATTGCCAGCATGAGAAACAGTCGTTGATTCTTTCTTTCCCATCAGGATTTGTTTATCTGAATCAAAAATRTTTGCAATTCTTTTGTGTGTCCTTTCAGTGCTGAGTTTTTTTCCCCATCTTTAATTCAGTAATTATTTCCAGAGTTAGGTTAGGTTAGACCAGCTTCTCTGTCAGTGTCACTGCCTTGGAGATGTGATGAATGTACACACAAAAGATACAGAAGGTGTTGAAGATATGAGCCTGAAACATCCTGAGCCTCAGGGTTGGATCAGGAAGATTTCATGTCACTTCACCTTGCAGGGAGCAGTTTGAGCAGGAAGGAAAAAGGATGACTACTCTCCCAAAGGTAAAGGACCTAAGTGARATGAGTTGGGCATTTTACTGGGAGGATGATATTGAAATATTTACACTTTTTTTTTCCACACTGAGCAGGTAGGTCYCACTGTCCAGTTATAGCCTGTCAGAGGGGATCCATGTCCCCAGCATCCCCCTTGGAGACTGCAGTCTCAGGGCACTTTGCTACTGGACAGACTTTGGATGACATTTCCCTCCTTTGGTTGTAGAACTCTGAGACAGCACCATAAATACTGCAAGAGGCAATGGAACTAACGCTGTGGGTTTTCAATCACTTTGAAGATATATTGCTGTTGAAAGAACTTGTCACACTCTTCCCGCTTTGTCTGGSTCTGTGACACTGGAGGTGTTTGTGTTCATCAACAAGGGACCAGAAACCTTTTAGGATCAAAACCATTGTGATTGCATCAGACACAATCTTGGTGCTGGGAGGAAAGAGTGGCCTCTTTTTACAGAAGCAGTGCCAATTTCTGCCAGGTTAATGATGTGGAAGTATGGCARTACACAGTCGTACTTGTCTTGAGTCTTCATTCAAGGGTTATTGCAGGTTTATATCCATTTAGTCACTGCTGTCAGCYRAGGGCATAAAAGAAGAAAAGTCACYGGTTTCAAAGCCTCATTTTCTGTTCAGACTGCAGCAATGCTGTAGAAGGCCATAAGAGAAGGGGCTGGTGTATGTCTCAAATATAGTTGAGAGCCAGCCAAGGACTCTTGGTGTCTGGARATGGGGCCCTACAGGGGTTGGGAGTGCTTTTCTGGGACAAACGTCCATGTTCTGGCTGCTGGACATAAGCACAACACAGTGCAGAACAAGCACAGGAATGTGGTCCAGAAGTGAGCATACATGTTTTTAAAAGACCCCCAAAGCTCTCTGACTCATTTCCAGAAAGGTCTAGAGGAAAGGACTGCATGATAACCAATTTGCATAGAAAATCATAAACTCATCTCCAGGACAGGGAGAACTTACCTAGAGAAAGGTGCCCGCACCAAGCCCAGGCTTGTGTACCCAGCCCATGAGATTCACAAAACAAATTGTTGCCTTTTTTGGTTGTTTTGGTTTTTTTTTGCTTTTAAGTTTTCACTGCTTTCTTGCATTCTAAATATCTAATTTGCTAGTAGGCAAAATCCCAGTTTGCTAAGGATTTTTCAGTTAAATTCAAGAAGAAAAAAAGTAAATGTGTTAACTGCATATCTGGTTTCTGGAGTTCTAGATTCTCTTGAATTCCAAAATTCAATATTTGCTCTGTAAAAACTGAGGCAAAATAGCTCCACATGTCCACTTTGCTTTAGTACTCTGGGATTCATGTTTTTTGGGGTGGAAGTGAAACAAGGAAGTTCACATGATACTCAAAATCCTTTTGGTTATTAAGAGCCACATTTTTGAGGATTTACACTAAATTCTCTGGGAAAACTTAATTTCACTTCAAACCCATCTTTTACTGTCTCTCCCTTTCTACTCTATGTTATACAGTAGATTTCAAATAAAAGCAGGTTGACAGAAGTTGGTGACATTTCTCATCACACAAAGAGAATTCTAACTCACCAAATGGCATTTTGGCATTTTTTCCACCTGCTGTCTGGAAGTGATCAATGCACCTGTCAGTTGCACACTAAATTACTRCAGCTGAAGGGAGGCAGAAGCAAAGTGCACCAAATGCTGCATCCTTGATCAAAAAGAGAGGACATTCTGATCTCCACATCCCYGGGAGTCCACTCAAAGGTAATACACTGATGGGTCCAATTTACAGCTTTAGGAGGCAGCTGGACCAGAAGCTTGTCCCTCCCATACCCACCATGGGCCTTGAGAAAGAAGTGTTTCAAAGGCTGTTGGGAATCAGAGGGACTGCAACTGAAGCTGTGAAGAAAAACTTCATTAAAAAAATAATTCCTGTGGATGAAGTTCTTCTGTGTACTGGAGTTTTCAAGAAACAGCTGAACTGATTCAGTCAGCCTTGCCTGACATTACCCCCCTATACCATCACACACATAAGCCTTTATTTCAGCTCATTGAATTCAAATCTGTTCTGCCACYGAGGCAAATGTGGGTATGGGAATTGGGACACTTGGCTGAAAACCATTTCTCAGTGATTATTACAATGAGAAGGAAGTCTGTTAATGAGGATTCCCCCTGGCACCCTTCATCCCCTCTTCCCAGTGTGTCCCAAGGGACTGCACATCTCTCCAGGAGGCTCAGGAAGCACCTGCTTGTGGAGAACGTGACTGCAGCAGGGGAACAACTCATGTTCCCAAACCCCAGCAGGTGCCTGCAAAGCTGTGACCTGTGCCTCTGGGGCACCTGGCAGAGCAGGTAACTTAATCTCAAATGATATCAGTCCTTTCTGCCCTAGTTTACATGAGGCTGTTTTACATTAACTCACTAATGACATAAATTATTCACGTTTTTAACCATTCTGTTCCCACGTACTCTTGCAATTAAATCAAAACTGGATGTTGAGGCACATCTTTATGTTAGCTGTTTGCTTCCTGTGTTAACTTTACAACCAGTCAGTTATGAAACTGCTCGGGCAGCCAGGGATTACAGAGTAACAGGAACTTAAATGAACTGTGTAACAAGATAGAAATATATAGCCTCCTACAATATCCACTGCTTTTGATGAGATTTGGACTTCAGAGATAAATCGAATGCTAAACTTAGGACTGCCTTGAGGGTCCTTGAGTTGCAGCTTTGAGCTCAGGGAACTGGTGGCTTTGCACTTGCTTGTTTGTAACAGTTACTTGCCTGAATAATTAAAACCTTGGAGAAGTGAGGCTTCTGTGTGAAATGGCTTCTTTATAACCTGAAAAAGGCCTCTTGAGGAKGATTGGCTTTTCAGTGACACTGACTTCCAAAATAATGACTGCTGTATAATGTCATAGGGCATTTGCCAGCATGAAAAAATGCCATTAATAGGTATGGAAAAAGAACAAGTGCATAGACAGCAGGGACTAGGAATTGAATTAAGAAAACTATTACAGAAAAGATTTCTCTCTGTGCTTAATGTTCCACTGATTTCAGTAGGGCTCCTTACCGTGCTTACATTTAAGTACAGGATAAGACTTGGAAGCATCAATGCTTGGGAGTACCTTGATGAGAGGTGAATAAGGATACAGATTAGGTACTTCCATGTATTTTTAAGCTTTGATAGTTCTCTGTTGGGGATACTGTAATTCACATCAGTATCAAAGAGTGCAGCAGTTAAGTTCCAAATCTTTTCACTGCAGTCTAGCAGCTGGTGATGGCAGTGAGTGCAATCACAGGGGATGGACCTGATGAGATCCCCAAAGCCGCTGCTCCCACCCCGGCCCCAGTGACAATGCTCTGCAAGTAAAAATGTGTGCAAATAGGGCTTACACTGCATTTTATGGGGCTGTGTGTAAACAGTTTGTAGGTTTACTTTAAAGAAATCTGGGAAAGAGCAATCTCTAATTGCTCGCAGTGACTAGCAGTGAAGCAGAGATACTAAAGAAACATTGTATGGGAAAAAGTCCTCTTGGACCAGCACCCATGGCTGTGCTGTTTGAGCAAAGGGACAGCCTGCCTGGTCAGCAGTTGTGGGAACAGGCTGTGAGTACTCCAGTATTGCCAGCTTCCAGAAAACAAAAAAGTCACATTTAGCAGATATATCCAGGAAAAGCATCTTCGAAACTTTTGGGGCTGATGTACTTTTAACCCCTGGTTGTACATAAAAACATTTTCTCGCCTCCTGCTATGCCCTTCCTCCCTTTACCAGCACTCCAGCGCACAAAATTTTTACTCATCAGTAGGAATTTTAATTGGTTGGAGTTTCTGATCTTCCTTTTATAGGTGTATACTGTATTTGTCTGACATGTTTGATACAAGGCTGGTTGTGCTTGTTGCCACTGTCTGTGGGAAGTTTCCAAAACAACCCAGTACTTCACAATTTAAGTATCAGCTTCTGTTCTTGCCTGTCTTGCCAGTTGATTCAACCAGGGTGTTTCTATTTTTAACTCAACAAGCAAAGGATCTAATTTTCAGAATTATTGTTCATCATCTTATGGTGAATGTCTTGCAAATTCTGAGTCATTAGAATACAGGAAAATCAAATAGCAGTTTTGAAAGTCCTAAATCATGGACAGGCAAATAAAGTGTGTGAAAACAAAGGCTTAAAAGGAGTCAAGGTTAAGGAATCATAAAAAAAAAAAAAAAAAAAAAAAAAAAAAAAAAAAAAAAAAAAAAAAAAAAAAAAAAAAAAAAAAAAAAAAAAAAAAAGCTTGGATTTGTATACCCGTTCCTAGCCATTTAGTTTTGTTGACTGAGGAATTATAAAGAGGTAGTAAAACTGTACTATATAAGCTCAAATAGTTCAACAGCAACTCTGAAGATCTCATCTCTAGGGCAAACACCTGAGACAAATATTAGAAGGACAATGCCAAGTGCACCATTTCTACTGTGAAGAAAATGGTGTCCTTCTCTTTAACAGCTGGAAGAAACAAATGGGATGAATCCACGACCTGGGAGAGCTGATGGAATGCTCACTCAGCAGTCTGCAGATGGCACCAAAGTGTGAGGAGCAGTCGTGCTCAAGGGCAAGGCTGCCATTCAGATAGCTCTAAACAGGGGAACAGATACTGGCAGTCTTCTAACTGAATTTATTTGGCCCATTATTCATGAGGAAGGCTGGAGAAGGTCAAATTTTGGAAACTGGAGTAAGTGAGATGTTAAAAGGTTTTATGATTATGCTGGAGCAGACGGGCACTTAGAAGTATTAAAAGCTGACAAGGCACAAGGTCAGGATGAATTATATATTTCAATATTCTTGCAGGGGTGGGAAGAGAAATATTTTGAGCAGCAGATGCTTTGAAACTGTGGAGATTCAAAAGATGAGTGTAGGTCTGAAGAACTGTAAATTAACCAACGTGCCCCTTGTAGAAATGAAGGGGCTTCATTTTGCCCAAATTGATTTTGCAAATGGAGACAGCAGGAAGGAAAGAGTTTGTGAATCGGAGAAAGGTCCAAATGAAAGCAAAACATATCCCTCTGTGTGTTATTCTGTGTATTTTATCAAAGCTAAAGGAAAAGGAAACAGCGACCAAGTCTGTGCATGACTTGGAGCAGATAGTTAGCTCCAACAAAAATGCCATTGTGTACACTGATGACAGTGATACACAAAGGAAACAAATACTGGAAGAAAAAAAAAAGAAAGCATAATGACACATTGAAAGTACAAAATAACCAGAACCCATAAATAAAAGTTCTCCCTCTGAAAACAAATACATTATGTGAAAATTAAGATATGCTTAAATCAGTCACTAAAATGTTAAAATATGTAATATAATTCTTATCTTTTCATGCAAACAAAATGTAAATACTGGAAGAGCAAATGTCCATCACACACTGTCTGAAACACTCTGCAATGCTTGTCTCAGCCAACACAAGGCTTGCCCACTCCCTAAGGGTATTGTTCACTTCAACCTGACTTGTGAAAGCACAAAACAAATAAATACAACATATCCAATCCGTGGGAACTGAATGCACAATGCTAGTTTGAACCTTGACTTGTGCTTTCGATATCCCCTCTCCTCATTATCCTCTGTGCAATTGAGTGGGAGCTTTGCACAATGTCCTCTCCCTCCTGCTGAGAACGTTTGTTCATCAGGAGAAAAGTGCAGCTTCTCCAGCCTCCAGAAGCCTGATCCACCCACCCAATGTGGCATGGGACATTCCTGTGAGTGCCTGCACATCCCACAGATCTACAGGGCTTGCTGCTGCAGTTAATGGTAAACTAACCAGAGGAGAGGAAGAGAGAGGTTCAGAAATAGGAAGTGCAGACAAAAGCAGGGGAACTGTAAAAACACTGACTGTGGGCTCTTCCAGGACAGAGCAGAGGAAGCCTGTTTCCTCCTGTCTTTGGGGCAATGCAGGTGGTGTTGGATGGACGTTCAGCAAGATATCAACTTTTGTCTCCAGGCTTTCTTTTGCTTATATTTTAGTTAAAGGTTTTTGTTTGCTTTTTGAAGGGCTTGAAGTGGGGAAAGAAGGGATGTAACACAGAAAGCTGAGTGTGTGGCAATGACTGTAAGAGGCAATATAGGAAACAGAGCAAATACTGAACAGATATGCAAAATGCCTGTTTTTAACAGTGGAGTGAAAGGCTCAGAGACATAATTTATAGCCCCAGGGTACCCTGCAGATGGCCTGAGGAGGGCACTGGCCCGGCAGTCCCCTGTCCCTGCCCTGGGGCTGGGCTCTGCTGCACTGTGGGGTCGAGCTCCAGGGTCAGGCTGCCAAGAGAGGCTCAGTGGGGAAGAGCTAGGGGATAACTCCAGGACCCTTTGGCTCCAGACCTGACTGTGCTCAGTGCCCAGCCTCTCTCCCTGCCAGCTGGGCACAGGGGGTGAGGAGCTCAGCCTGCCTGCCCCGTGGGCAGCTCCTCTGGCTCCTCCCTGGCCAAGGAAGAAAGGAGGCCTGGAGGAAAAACAAAGCCTCTAGGCTGGGTGAAAGCAGAAAAACAACTTAAAAAAATTCCCTTCTTGTGTCTTAGTGGTGGCTATTTTGACTTTTTCTTTCCAAAGTATGTGTTTTACTGATAATTTATGAAAAGACAGAGCACAGCATTAGGCACCAGTGAGCATCTAATAGAAACAGAAGGACTAGGAGAAGATTGAGAACACTGCAGGCTTGTAAATCTGATCTCAGCAGCAGAAAATGCATGGAGAGCAATTATGCACACAGAACATTTAGATATATGTAATTGCTTAAGGGAGTCAGCATGGATCCTGGAAAAGAAGATTAGGGAAGATAAATGTGCTTGGCAGCTCTGAGTAGGCAGGACAGCTAGAGTGGATACCATTTATCTGGATTATGAGGAGGGAGGGGAAAATTTCTTAATCCTACATAAACTGAAAGATGACTCATTTTCAAAGTCCATAAACTTAGCTTAAGAAAAGAAAACTGGTGGACTTGGACTGGATTATGGCAGGTAGAGACAACAGGCATAAATATCATGCAACGCTTTTATTATAAAAGTTGCCCATCTGATTTTCAGAGGCTGCTTAGCGAACCCCTGAGGCTTTGTGTTTTTTTAGTGAACCCCAACTGGCTTTAGGACTGTCCTAATATAACCTGAGCCATGTCAGAGGCTGGAGCCTGTATTCTCCTGTGAATATCCACTGCCACAGAAGTGAGGGACACAGGAGAGGATCTGGCCTGCCTGCAAGGATCTTGGCAGTAATTCAGGCACCCACTTTAGGATGTGGGGGAGCCTCTTTTAAGAACCATTTGTTGCATTAACTCAGAGATGGAAAGCACAGGATCTAGAACAACTCTCAAGGCTTCCATCTTAATTTTCATTTCCATCTTCAGCAGCCATTCTTAAGATTTCCCTTTTATTCTACACAAAACATTTTCGAGTTTAGAGCAGAGCAAGGACATTTTCACCTTAGAGTATATGGCTGAACTGGAAAACTCTTCACAGACTGGACTCCCCTGTGTTTTTCACACATCCAGTAGGAGCTGACACCCATCCCAGACACATCCTCTCATATTTAGGGCCTTGCTGAGGCAGTGCCAGCACTTCAGAGCAGGCATCCAGCACCCAAGTGTTCAGAGGCCCTTTGGAGTTTGTTTTTGTGGTGTGAAGAGGTCATAGAATGGAGAGTTATGAGCAGCCTAAACTCTTCCTCTAGGGAAAAGCATCACATCTTTTCCTTGGCCATGCTCCCAAAGCTAAGTGCAGCTAGCAGTCAGCTCCACGCTTACAAAAACAGGAGCTGTTCTTTGAGCCTGCCCTTTTCCCTACAAAAGGAAGAATTGTTGCGGGATAGATGCTCAAGTCTCACATTTAGCAGCGCAGTTTAACCGGTGACAGTGGTGTGAGCAGCCTGTGCACTGCAGTGGGGTGGAATTTGTGTAAAGGCAGTGTCTGTCAGGGTCAGAGAGCTCCATGTGCTGGCTGGGGAAGCCTCCCACTCTAGTGCCCAGGCACAGAGAAATTCCTGGAGGAATCCCCCAAGCTTGTTATTGAGAGCAGCCCATCCTGGAAAGTTTGCTATCTCCACAAATACCTGTAATACTTCTCCGGTGAAAAAACAGCGGTTTTTTATGTGTGCTGTGGTGGTGGGGTTTTTTTTTTCCCCCTTCTTGTTTGTTTCTAGCAAAGGTGTCCTTGATTCTGCTACTTTGTTTCTTTTTCTGCTACTTTGTTTCATTTCCTGCTACTTCCCCCGATCGTTTTTATAGTTTCTGGGTTTTTTTGGTTTTTGTTTTGTTTGTTTGTTTGTTTGTTTGTTTGTTTGTTTGTGGTTTTTTTGGTGTTTGCTTGTTTGGGTTGTCATCTTGTTTAATTAACTCTCTCTTTGCGCTTTTGTGAAAGAGAACGAAGAGACAGAAACTGAGGCAAAGTACCAAAGATGGTTTTCACCAACTTTTCCTTGTGGAGCTGCCAATTTGCTCCAGAATCTGCGTTTGGCACCTGCAGGGTTTGCTTTGATTTCAGAACCGTTCTGAGGCCGAGAGCCCGATCTGCACCCGGGGCTTGTTTGTGCTGCAGGAACAGCTCTGGGTGATGAGGGAACAGTGAGGGACAATTCCTGTGCTCATGGCCACAGCCAAACACCCCAGAGATAGAGGCAAATTCCCCTTTGCGGCAGTCACCAAGCACACACTGAGTCAGGGACAAGAACGGGATATCCGGGAATACCCAATTATCCGAACCCACCAGTGCTGGCTGGGATGGGGGGATAGCGGGGATGAATTCCCTGCTCGGGCAATAGCCGAACACCGCGGTGCCGGTGGGATCCAGGGGATTCATTCCCTTTCTGTAGCGATTATCCGAGCACCC